>NC_088322.1:9069139-9372169 GCF_910592395.1 Lineus longissimus
GTTCCTCTTGAAAAATGCTGGGAACTCACGCAAACGTCAAACGCTGAAAATTGATAAACCATACTTTTACCAATATCGAACTTGAACAATTAACAATTAATCAACTCGTTTTTAAAAAAAGCAATTTTGTACTTGGATGATAAGGAATCATCAATCACCATCAATCCATGTATAAAAAAAATTTGGATTTGGTTATTTTAATATCTGTTTTGTTTTAAGTCATGTGGCTGATAAAACATCCATTCCTTAAAAACCATTATTTTTTAGCAATTTTAGACTTCGATGATTGACCATGCACGTTGCTTCAAGCAATTTTGGACTTTGATGATGATATATGGAATCCTGGGCTTGGTTTATTGACCAGTCATCTTGTGTTAAGCTGTTTTCGACTACGATGATGATCTATCCATTGTGTTTTCTGCAATTTCTGACTTGGGGTGTTAATCAATCTTGCATTCAGTAATTTAGGGCTTGGATGCTTATTCATTCATCTAGTTTTAAGCAATTCTGAACTTGAATGATTAACCATCCATCTTGCATTAAGCAATTCTGGACTTATCTATTCAACTACTGATATTACTGTGGATTATACAAACCATCAATTTCCTTTTAAGCACAAAAAGTTATGATGTCACAGGAGGCCTTAGGTAAGTGTAGTATGATGAATTTGTGAATGTTTTTACCCTCATTTGATTGTTTACCCACAATACATAACTGTACAGATTGAGTTGCTGACTATGATAATTATCATAGTCCATCTCGGGTACACGCTATCTCACACATTTCCGCATGGGGGTGGTGTGCAGTTCTCATCACATAGAGAGGTATCTTGCACCGTGTGATCTGTTTAAATAATGGCCGGGTCTATTTGGTAAGCGGCTCGCCGAACAGGCATCTTTTTTTGCCCTGCTTGGAGAGCCGCTTGCCAAACAGCACTAAAAATCAACTCTGTTCGGCAAGCCGGGCTTGCCAAACAGGGCAAAAATACTACCCTCTTTGGCGAGCCGGAGAGGTTACAACATGTTGGCCAATCAGAGAGCAGTGACGTCATATTCGAATTGATATGCGCATATTTAACAATGGCCGACTTCCCGCTCTCGATTCAATTTCTGTTACTAAACTCGGGTTTTGGTCATTAATCCATGAAGAAGCATGTACATGTACATGATTGTATGGATTTACAAAATAAAGTCATAAACGTGATTTAACTGATAAGCATGTTAAATGCATTAGTGTGCATTTCTAAAGGCGTTTCACTGTAACTCCAGTGTTGCTGACCGTGTTGCCACGAATGATAATGAGCTCCTGGATGGTTGAATATGCATGAGTTCGGCTCTCCATTCAGGACAAGAAAAAGTCGCTGTTTGGTAAGCCGGGCTTGCCAAGTAGTCACTTCCTTAAATAATATAAGATATAGCCGATGCTATTGTTATCTACTCACACATTCGAGGTTGTGACTAGAACACAATGGAAGGGCCAGCTTACCCCCACTGCAAGTTTTCCCTATTTTACCTTCAGTGCACCGAGACGAATTATCGTTGACTGCTACATACATGTACTCCACAGCCTCGAAATATTTCTAAATTGAGATCTTGTTGCCAAGTTGTACAGTTTTGTTGTATTTCAGCTAATCTAACTAACCTTGTCTATACTACGACGATTGTTTTACTTTTGCACTTCATCAGTTTTGCTTTAATTGGAATGCTTTATCTTGTTCATTTACTTCGATCATGGATTAATCAGTGTTCCTCTTCTTTAGGTTTTAATTGATTTTACTTCAGACTATCAGGATTGAAGAATTTGATGTTATTCCTTTACAAAAAGCATGGTTTTCTTCTATTTATCAAACGTTCATGTATAAGTTTGCATCACTATACTCTTTTCTAATTGCATGTTATCTTGACATTTGTTCCCCTCAGACTAAAAACTGATTTCAATAGTGTTGTTTTCACTTGCGTGCGTATCTATCATTTTCTGATCCACCAAGGCCGGGTTCATATAGAGCCAACACGACTTGCGCTGTTTTGCTGCAAAGCCATAAAAACCATGCAGCTGTGACACGCGAATATACCTGAACCTATTCCCCATCGAACAAGTATCACATCAGACTGATTGTGTTTTGACCTCCGCCTGATTAATGCATATAATCAGTGAGATGACGTGGAGCAGTAATGTGAACAGCTGATGTCGCAAAGTCAGGTCTTTTCTTCCTGTAATCTCCTCTTCATTATTATATCAGGCATGTTTTTCAAAGGTGCTTATACGTTGTCTTCCAATCTCACAAGTTGAGCCTGAACAGAACTAAAGTGAAATTAGAAAACGACGTCCTTTGGTAAAAAGTCATGTAGCGCAATGGAGGCAATCTCTCTTTGGAAATTAAGGTCACTGAGCTGTAAGATGATTTCGGAACAGTCTTGACACATTTGTAAAGTGTTCTTTTTAAAGTTTAGGGTCTGTAGGTACATAGTCTGATATCGACTCATCTTGACCCTCAAGCCTTGGATCCACTCCGCCGACCCGGACTCCGTTTAATACACCAACCCTTGACGCAATACGCAGATCTGCCTGTATAAGTTGGTTCTGTTATTCCTCACTAGATCGCACGCTACCGCCGATATTAACCAATCAGAAGGCCTTTAACTGGAGCACACTTTGATATGATCCAAACAACCTCGCTTCTAGTCTTCTACGTTCAAAAACACTGTGTCAAAAGTGTATATTGAACAGCATGCCAAGACTGGAGGCGAGAATAAAAATGACTCATTCATGAAAAATCACAATTTTGAAATCAGTGTTCTGATTGGCTCACCACAACTCGAGGCGCACGAGATACAGAATTATGGCATGCTTTTCTTCAGAGGTACGAGGCGAGGTAACGAACCGATTAACTCTGATGGTTCAGAATGATATCGACTATGAAAGAGGTATCATTTGACTTTACGCTTAACCCCTGTCTATTGTGAAACCTTTCTGTATCTAGGCCTAGATGAGCCGCTCTATCAGCGTAACTACCTAAGTATTTCCGACAAGTGTCTGTTAATAACATGGGTGGAGTATAGCAGGTTAGGCAAAGAGACGTGCCAATAGTCTCACGCCAACCATGGGGTTCAAACCAGTGCCCTCTTGGCCACTTACCCAAGCCATTACACAGACTGACCTGTACCTACACACCTTCCATCATTGTCCATCAGGTTTCTCATCAAAACGATGACCAATTCGTCCCTCTCTCTGATCACTGCATCTAATCAAGTCAACGTGGGCAGCAGGTGCAATGTCATTTCGTATAATCAAAGCACAGGAGAGTGCAGCACAATCGATCAACACTGCAGTGACCTCCCGATCAAATCATCTCAGAAATTGGGTGGAGAGTTAAGAAACCCCTCGGCAGTCACATTGTACTAAAATGACCAAGTGTTTTAGAAAATATTAGAACCTTTTGAGTTATAAATGATATCCCCTAAATAAAAAAGAAATGTTACAAGAAATAGTTTCCAATACCTTTTTGGACGTCAGAGTACATTAAACCAGAAACTGGTACTGTAGTGTAAGTCATCAAATTCCCATTGGGTGTATTTTGGCAAAAGTTGTAAATAACATAAATTTCCTTAAAAAAAGGTTGGAATAGCCAATCGAGAGAAAAAATCATAATCTACCCACGAGAATCGTGAGCACTTTTATCTGATTTTGGAAATTTTTGCGAATTGCAAAGATAAATGGATGCTGCAGTTTTCAGGTTTACAGTACTCGCATGGTCATCTCAGCAGAGATATTAGAACACAAAAGTGCCAAATGTATTCTGAAGCACCGAGTATAATCTCACAAAGAGGCTGGAGAGTTGGGAAACCCCTGGGCGGTCTCCTTGCACAAGTAATCAGGGCTCGTTACAAGGT
Source organism: Lineus longissimus (assembly GCF_910592395.1). Lineage (NCBI taxonomy): Eukaryota > Metazoa > Nemertea > Pilidiophora > Heteronemertea > Lineidae > Lineus > Lineus longissimus. The sequence continues at coordinate 9,073,030 of NC_088322.1, forward strand.
TTGAAAGGCGGCATCAGACACAAAGGGAAACAAGAACAAGGCATCAGCCACAAACATATCCGCTGGGTATGAAACAGGCAAAGGGCTATTAGGTTCGCAACTTGCAACCAAGGCAAAGGGCCACGATGGTTCGCTTTCATTTAGTGCATCGATTGCAGCACTTTTTCATAAATGATCCTTGCACTAAGCTTGGTGAAGGAAGAAGGGAAATCTTGGATGCGCTTTTTATAGGTCGGCTGTTACGTTTTTTTGGCCAATGCAGATTTGCCTCACTTTCTGCATGATTTGTGTTTTCTGTCATTTCTCGTTTTATCGTTTCATTTTACAGAACGTGAGAAATACATTAGTGTTGCATGATTGGAGGTTAAAAAAAGAATTTTTTTCAAACATAAAATATTTTACCTCCAAAAAGTCTCTGGCTCCTGCTGAGTTGTTCGGCTTTCACAGGGTATTCATCGGGCAACAAGGTTCAATGAAAAGATAAAGCACTTCTGCTAAAGAGTTAAAAGAGATGACTAGTGTAATATGACCATTTTACTATTCACTGTACCTTTTATGGTGCAAGCGTAAACTGTAGTGTTGACCGTTCCCCGATTTAATGCTCATATCAATCGTAAATTTCGCCAAAAAAGAGACATTTATGATATCAAAAGCAGTATGTTGCCCTGATTAACTCTTCTCGATATGTTCGAGGAACTCAAATCCAGCAACCATTGTTCATGTCCAATATAGCAATGTGGTCGTTATTCATGACACACCGTAAGGATGTTGACCATCGCTGGCATACGAAAACACAAAACGGTCCCACGGTGAATTATAACGCTCGTTGTTATTGGCTATATAGTGTCCTGGTACGACACTCAAGATTGTTAGAATAACAGCGGAATCGGCAATATCGGGAACGAAAACAGACTAACGGTCCATTTGCTATGGATTGGTCGGTCACTTTTGCATAAGATTGACGGGTATGACAAGCCATTGTTGTAAATGAGTAGAGAATATACATTTGTCTTGGTTTCAGGAATCCATTTGGAGGAAATTGGTAACGTTTGGCCATAAAGTCTTTCGGGCCGGGTCCTATACTGATCTTGTCCCTAGATGACCGTAGCCCCAATGTAAATTGGTCCCCTTGACTCATGCTATCATACTCCTGGTACATCACTAACATGGCTGGGAGGGGGAATATCGCCCAAGCAATTAAAAGTTGCCTGATATCTTCGTCATGAAGACTGGAAAAGAGGGTCTCAGCTTTTTTTAGAGTAAGTGAGCTTTGTACTGTCAGACTTTGGCTGCCAACACTAACTTTCGTGACGACATGATTTGAAATTCCATCTCTATATCCCCCTTTGAGGTTAGGTTAGATTGAAGATATGAGCAACACGTCGACTGCACTGTAATCATCTCCATGTCCCGACAGACGGTGCACTGTAATTATCCACCGATACCCACAAGGCAATGAAGGGATGTCAAAATAATTGACATCCAGCAACTGTGTGGTTTATCATAATATGTACAAGTATCACGGAGGGGAGGGAAATATGTCCGGTCCAACTTGACTCAAAGACCATAAATTCGGCAAAGCGGTAAAAAAACAGGAAAGCTACGAAAATCTTGTGCAGGTTGCCTCTACGTATGTGCATGGCGCCTTAATTAAACATGTTTAAACTCTTTCATGCCAGACTGAAGCGTGAAGGGAATGCCCATCCTTTATTAAATGTTGCTTGTTCGATGGGATCAGCTACTATGTAATGCCCTTGTTAGGTCAGAAATTATATGGGTGGGCCTCATGTGTGTTACAGACTTTGGTCATCATCCCAAACCACCCTGATGTCCCAGCATAAGATTTTCTTCAGCACATTGGTTAGGGCACTGAAATGTCCTGCGACTCCACATCTTACCAATAACCATCATCAGCGTGTATATCACGACCCGAGCAGCCCCGGGTTCTAATATCACAGGTCAACATCCCTTGTTGACAAATCATCATGCTCGCCGACGCTGCGAAACTCTATCAACATATGTTCTCGCTCCCGGCTACGCCATCACACGCCGATACGACTTGATTCGATTTCACGGTCAGTTGATGTCGACTTTATCTGTCTCATCAGAGATTGTATAGATCTGATTGCTGTGACCGTCGCGAGTATTATAACATTAATTGCGCATATTACAACAATAATAATCGTGTAATATTTCATATTCGTCGATACCAAGATAATTGGACTGAGCCAATTGGATATCCTCGAGTGAAAAGGACAGATCGCACAACTTTATTGTCCAAATATCGTGAGATATATTTAGCAGAATGTAATGATTCCTTGTAGTGTGCTTATACTTTCGTTGGGGATATCGCATATTGGTAATCCTTTTTGCGCTGGCTATCAAATCGATCATCAGGAAAAGCAATTTGTGACTGTACAAAGCATTGATCATGATGAAGAATGTTTTTGAATAGAATATGACATGTAAACATGTATATTTACATTGCAAGATGTATAGGGTTACTGTTTCTTTTATCTCGTGCACATAATGCAGGTTTTGTCTTTAGAACAAGACAAGGTTGCTTAAGGGGGATTTCACACGACCATGACTTTAGCTTACTTTTTACCTTTTTACCGCATGAGAAAATGTACCATCTCTTTTCCTGTTTAAAAAGTTCGCGATCCGGCGATGTACCATCCATAGCCACTACTGTTTTCATTGCATTGCAACATTCCATTCTGCTGTGCTACTCCTGCAAAATCTACTTTTTGGCCCGCCATTTTCCCTTGACATTTCCTTCTTTGGCCATCCAGAAGTATAAATAGGATACCTAAATCATCTCCCTTATTGCATTCATTCCTGCATTGTCATGTGACGCATGTTTTCTGTACTTTAATTTTCATTAACCACACTGACCTCTGACCTTTCCACCCAGGCCATCCGGAACCACTTCCACCCATCACCCGACATTTATCCCCGGATCCCCTGATTGATCCAACGTCCCAGCCGCGATCATATCATACTTTTTCATGATCGTGTCGCCATTTTGTAGATGTCACGCAGCTACCCGCTAGCTTTCAGTATTGATGTGAGGGATATTGTTATAATTACTGTGTTGATCCGTTCGGGGGATAAGGGGATGGCGAGATTATTGCGGGATGGTTGGGGAGTGACAAGAATGGAATATTTGTAGTGCTTTTATATCATACAAAGAATTTGCTTTCAAAATTAGATAAATCCATTTTCCCTTGAGGAGAAACTATGATCTTAATACCATATGCTAGTAAAAGTTCACTGAAGTTAGTAGAAAAGCCCTTGGATACGGAAGGGAAAAACACCAAATTGATAAAAGTTTGTAGCTTGGTTTACCTGAAAATTGGAAACATACGCGCATCTTGCCCGTGAAATAAAGATGGTTTGAACTGCATACATTAGTTTCAAATCATGCTAAGTCATGCAGTTTTTTTGAAGAACATAATTTGATAGTTTACTCCTGAATTTATCTCGTTTAGTAGGTAATCTCTCGAAGTTTATGAGACATTGCCTCAGATAAACAATCGGATCAGATATTAGGGTTGCTTTGTCATTAATATGACTAGACTATATATTCACTCAAAATATTCCCCACAAATACACGTAAGCAATTTAAATAGCTGTTTCCTGTAATCATGATCGCCTTCGACAAGAATCGCTCATTTGAGGTGGTCATCAGGTGCTTGCGACAAGAATCAGTGATCGCAGCAACTCGCGACCAATATCAAGCCCAAGAGATATTTTTGTCGCACCTCATTTGCGCGGCAGTTAAGTCTCTTACCCCTCAAACTAACTTGCATTTTTAGACTCTTTAAGAAATATTCATGTTCCTTTTTTCAGAGTTAACTGTGCCGCAATTGGTAATATATGGTTTTATTGACTGGATATTGACTGTAATTGGATAACTTATTAATCTTCCTGGCCGAATTCTCTCTTCCAGGGACTGGATCCCTCACCGTCCTAAAACGGAGTAACTCTCGTGCAAAGCCGGTAACGACAACGTCACGCACACCGAGCGAAGTCAGTATTGATAGTGACCACCAAACCTATGCAAGTGTCGACCTGGGCACGGACAAGTTGCCGGCAATTGACACACCGGAGGCGTCACATGTCTGTTCGATCAGGTAGGATTAAAGTTTCTTAGAATTCTAAAAGATAAAGGGTATGTCCACACCAACTTTTCCTTCGAGAAACTGTCTTCAATCGACACCTCAATAACTATTTCATCCTAATGCACGACAATAGAGTTCTACATGTAAGCTTGTATATTGCCTTGAGATTCTTGCTATCAGCTGATTTTACGATGTTTGTTTACTCAGTAGTCTTGCTATCAGCTGATTAAACACAAAAAGATTGCTGCGAAACTTCCCATTTGAGGGGAGCCAGAGAATTCAATTGATGGTGTCTAGGAGACTGATATATGCTTAGTTAATAGAGAAGTTTGACTCAATGATTAAAATATTGCTTGTACAAGTGCGAAAAGTTCCTTAAAACTGTCAGATAGCTTAGACACCAAACGGCAACCACATGCTACCTGATCTTGCCAACCTGCCTCCTGCCTATAGTCTTCCTTTAAGAGAGTATCACCGTATGCGAATGTCCCCTTTGTTTCCAACGGGCTGTTTCAAGATGCTCCACCAAATGCCTTATTACCTGTACTATGTTGTATTTATCATCAATGATTGTTGAGTGTTGAAAAGATGTATTTTGCCATTTCAAATCTTGATCATTTGCTGTGTTTATAACATTATCACTGGAAATATGATTTATATGATCAATTTCATATTTCAGCCTCTGCAAGATAAGGGAGTGGAAAAAATATCACTATTAATACATAAAATATCCATTTCAATTCTTCATCTCGTTCGACCCATGACCATAACATCTGGTCCTTCATTCTCCTTCCGCGATCGTATTCAGTGGTTTCACCAATCATCCATGTCTTCGTCCATATTACCTGTTACCAAGGCAACCATTGTTTATGTTGTGTAACATTTATTTTACATTGTCTTCAGTTGCTCTTTAGGTGGAAAAAGGGAAATTGAGTTCGGATAACTCTGTATGGCAAGGTACTAGAGATCAATTTGGTGATGTTGCCGCAAATTTTTGCCGCAGTGGCGTGACTAGCAGTTAGCATTGCATTTCACACCAGTTGCGTACAAATTGATGGCGTTGGATTTCTATGGATGATTCGGATTCGGAGATCGCGCTCTGTGTGGTGTATTTCCAATGCTTCTTCCACTGCAAACCGCTTAATTGAAAACATCCCTTGTCACAAACAAAATGTTTGCAATGTTGAATGCCACCAAGGGACGACTATAAGTAGAGATTGACGATATGCTTTGATGCCTTTCATGATACCATAAATCCTGGAAATGGTTGCATCTATTCATTCATGCAATTTCAATATTTTCATATTTTTGGCAGATTATTAGATTACTTCTGGCTTTTCAATCAAAAAATAAAGTTGCAATTTTTTTTCTTCACAATTCAAAGTTATTCGCAAAATCCGCAAGAATTAAGTGCCCGCAGAAATTAATTTATCGGTTGATACATGCAGAAAATTTCAAGAAACGGAAAATGGGATTGTGAATCAAAATTTAGTACCAACGCTGAAATTGCATCGCCAATGTCACAGGATTAATCAGTAACTGAGTTGATAAGAAAGTAATTGACATTATGCTCTTCACGAGCCTCCTACTGAGACAAAGTCTGTGTAAATGAGCTGGGAGGATATTGGTTGAGCCTGGACACCCTATGTACATGTGGATGTAACAAAATACCGAGGACATTCAAGGAGTTGTTCCGTAGAAATTGATATCAGCGTGTTCATTTGCCGACCGGGCAGTAGAGAAGTCGAACAAGTTGGGTACCGTATGCGTAACCAGGGTAACTGGCGAAACTCATTCTTAGGGGCGAACCAGGTTAATAGAGAGTTGTATGGTCAGTACTGGAGGATGATAAATTATCAGGCATCTGGAGGTCGATTTCAGCGGCTGAGGGGCGCCTTTGTACACTCGGCCTAGTTTATATGTAATAGGCCTCATGTAGAAAAGACCTAGAGAACTTGGGAATATTCGGTCTACAGGACGAACCGAGTTGATGAGGAATTGTGTATGGTCAGTACAGGAGGATGATCATTATCCAGGCATCTGGAGGTCGATTTCAGTGGCTGAGGGGCGCCTTTGTACACTCAGCCTAGTTTACATGGGCCTCATGTAGAAAAGACCTAGAGTACTTGGGAAACTTGGGTCTACAGGACGAACTGAGTTAATGAGGAATTGTGTATGGTCAGTACAGGAGGATGATAACTCATCAGGCATCTGGAGGTCGAGCACACCGGTTCATGGGCCTCATTTACATGTAATAGGCCTGATACGGAAAAGAGCGGGGTGACCTGAGCAACTTGCTCTGCAGGACAAACCAGGTTGGGGAGGTGTATGGCCAGTATTGGAGGACGATACATTATCAGGCATCTGGAGGTCGATAACAGCACATCTCTACACCCGGCTCGTATTGCCTGTAATGGGCCTGTGGAAAAGACACCTCTCAATTTGTGTAAACCTGTCAAAGCAGAAATGCATGAGAAAGTTATACAAATGTACTTAATGTTACAGACAAGACAGAGAAGAATACTATTGTTTTTCTGCAGGCGGTAATGACCATCATGTGGACTGAAACTCCCTTAACATTGGCCAACGGCGGAAACACTGGACAATAACTGCTGACAACTGCAGATGGCAGCAACACACTCAGGCCTTAGAAGAAATGCTGAAGAAAATAAGAACTATCGAAATTACCTAAGATTCAATAAATCCGCATATGAGTGGGACATTTGATACTGAGGAGCAAAAGAGGAAGAACAAGAAAAATGATATCAGAGCAAACCTGTCTCCAATGATTTCGCAACCCACCATAACCAATCTGAGTTAAGCCTATGAGATGGTGTTTGCCTTCGTTGCTATGGGAACGTTGGAGATGTTCTTGCAGCTTCAGTAGCTGTAGTAACCCTGTAACGCAACCCGATCGGTGACACTTGAACTGAAGAGCTGTAGAGGATATTGCATACAGCTTGTTCTGCTCCGTTTTTTACAGTTTGATGTTTTCATTTCCTTTTAAGTTGCATCATTACTGCCTCGTAATCGCTGTTTGGCACCTGATGCGATTTTCATTTAGCATATTGCACTTGGAGATAAGGCATAAAAATAGTTGGCATTCCCTTTAGAAGTATTCTGTCAGTTCGCTTGCATGTAATCTATCATGCGTCCTGACCAAATAAGTCCAAATAAACCGTATCGGGTTTTTTTTCATGGCGTAATGGCGACCTAACACCAGGAAGCACAACGGAGCCAAAGTGACGTCAAGTGGATGTCAAGAAACACATCAGAGCCTAGTTTCTTGTGATGCCTTGTGGACGTCAAGAAATGCCACAGAGACTTGTTGCTGCTGACATATGGTGGATGTCAAGACACTTGTTGCGTGTGATGTTTGGTGGATGTCAAGAACGCGCCACAGGGTTGTTGCTTTTGACGTTTTGTTGATGTTAAGAAATGCATCAGCGACTTGTTTTGCTTGTGACGCTTGGTGGACAACAAGAAGTGTAACACATTTCTTGACACCTGAAGGCAAAAACGATTCTTAAGCAACAAATAGGAGTTTGATCTTGTCGGGAGCCAAAACGTGACGGCAATGCTGATGGTAGTGGGGTGGGCGGGTATGACCGTACGTGGTACAAATCACTTGGTGTCAGGATGAGGCTACATCAGCGCTATACTTTTTCCATAGCATCAGAAAACGAACCACCTTTGGACAACCTCTGTCTGATTTCTCTTGACAATTCACCAGAACCTCATATTACTATATCTCCTGAACCAATCAATTTAGACACCTGGACGAAATGGCCAAATGTTTTAGTGTTCCAAACACGTTGCGTCCAATCCAACTCATCAGATCTCGATCGCCTGTAGACACCTCGCGAATACAGAGCATGCCAAATTGGCGTCTCGAGACCTCTAAAAAGACTTCGTTGACCGTGGTGAAGAAACGCATGGATAATTTGATTCTGGTGGCCGTGTTGGCTTGTTTGGTCGTTACGTTCTTTTATGTCTTTGACGTTGATTGCATCTCTATAGGATAGTGCATGCGGTGCTGACAGCCTTGTGCATCATGGTCAAGTTTGCTTAAGACTTTTTTGGAGGTAGTTTTTCCATTGTGGTTGTAGAAATAGTGGACACAGTAAGTCCGGTTGTGGTCAGCATTGGCAGTACCGGATACGTGTACCATGCTAATATTAAGCAACTTTTGAACACAAAGTCTCTGTCTTATCCGTTAACTTTAGAGACATATGTTAGGTTGGCGTGTCTGTTGCCCCCGCCCCTCCGAGGCCGTACATTGACGGAATGGAACGGAATATGTTGTAACATGATAAAAATCATGCCTAAAAGGTCGCAAAGATGTTTTCCAGTTCAAGGTGGGTAATGACATGTGTTTCGTCGACTGGAGGCCAGAGATATACGTCTGTATGTTGGCACAAAGTGTTGGTATAAATTCTTAATAACATGATAAATGCATGCCAGTCAGCGCTGTCCTCTAAACAGTAACTTTACTTATAAGAGGTGTCATTCGATCCGGCGGCATCTCCCGCTACTATACTCCTTCAAATATGGAAACGTTTGGCCACATCACGTTCCATTATATTCCGACATTCGAAGTGTGAGGTTGTGTGATTTGGTTTTAGCCAATGCTACTTGGTGTGTAGCAATGATTGAGTATAATGAGGAACAGATTTTTTAAACGCTAAAGAGATAAATATCCGAAACCTTTGCACGATACCGGTTCGTTCGAAAGTCGTGCAAACATGGGATTATTGCAAAAACTATAGCAATCTAAGTCAAGCTTTCCGCACAGAATAACGTATAGTTAAGCTTCCCAAAGCATCATGCGTGTTCCTCCTCGGTAAGCTCCGCACGGGAGCCAGTGTCCAAAGAATTGTCCATTTTGTGCATGCTAGTTTGGCAGAGAGATAAAAAGTTATTCGGTTTTTGCGCAATAGAATGTAGGTGGCCGCAAAATGATAAAATGGCCATGTATACTACTCAATCGTGAGACTTGAAGATCGTAGTAAATATAATTAGTTCTGAAATTATTGCTTACACATTTCAATGACTGCGATCCATAATGTTGCGTAGATGTAGTGATTACAAAATCAAGTGTAAAAATATGTTATAATTTGTGGTACAAAACTCATTGACCAAATGTTTGAAATTGTGATGAATCGCCCTGAATATCGACGAATTCTCATATGATTTCTATTACAGGGTCAATACAATACCAGGTTAATCTGGCAATGACCCAAAGACGAAATTGCTCACAGCCACACGTGATTTCGACATGTCCACGTGGTAATAAGATATGCTTGGCATGAGTAATTAATATAACGCTATTAGTATTAATTGATGAAGGGTGTGTCTGGCTGAGAATTAGGCCAGGGAAACACTAACCTGGTACTGGCAAACTGATGCTGTCTTGGAATTTCCGCAGGGTGGTATTAAAGGTTAGGATATTAGTTCTGAACATTTTTGGTTTCTCCCAGAGAAAATCTTTTTTAAGACGTTTTGTTTGAAAAATATTGTTTAAGATATCTCACACCTAATTTTCCTTTTGTATACCAAGAATTTTTAAAACTTTATAAGACAATGTTCTGTTACTGCCCCCCCCCCCCCCCTCCCAATTCCGGTCCTATACTGTATAAGATAATGGAACGAAACTCAGACACAGTATCCGCAAAGCCGCAATTTGGAGAAACCCATTTATCTAAATGAGAGCTCATATGGACGTAAAATCATACTGCCTCGACTAAATGGACCAACGGTCATCAAGATCTGGATGGTACTGATAGTGGTGTGATACAGCATTAAATGGCCCATAAAACGAAATAGCAGTGTGCTACAGCATTAATGGCCCATAAAGTGAAACAGGCAACTTTATAGATGTTTAGGTTTTCAAACTGATGTTGCATCTCTCTCTTTTGCGCTTAAACAAATATGCTATGATTTCTCTCCTGCGCCCAACTTTTTTTCTTTCAAAGAGTTGCATTATCAGTTAGTAAGCTGAAATATACGAGTCTATGCACTGGTTCAGTTTAGAGGTAGCCTTTCATCTGAGAAGTGATTGACTCAATGTGGTGGGCCTCCATCCTGCCCCTCGGAGAGGTTGTTGCCAATTCCCCGGGGTGTAGGTAGCCCTAATAAAGACTCGGAGTTGCGGAGTATCAGTACTAACACTATCGTATCAGTGACTCAGAGTGAAAGCGGTGATTATTGTTGGTATAGTGTCATACTCAAAATCCGAACAGCGGTTAATACCCGCCACAGACATATTATCGGTAATCTTGAGCAAGTCCCTTTACTCCAGGTCCCTTGTCTGCTGCTGATGTTAGAGCAAACATAATACACCAGCCAAGTGAGTAACTTGTTTTGTGATGAATTCCCCATGGCTGAAGACAAAGTCACTTCGCCAATTGCCGCAACATGCTCGACTGCAGCGGCTTTCAAAAAGTGGTCATAAAGTGTAGGAGGAAATGGAAAAGAAGAACGATTATAAACTTGTCAAAGCTGCCAATCGTATGTTGTGACAGACAAAAATACTTTATTCCAAAAATGAAAATGTTTGCGTATACAGTAAATCTATTCGAATGCCTGACAGCTCCCACTACCACCATTATTGCTTATTAATCTTGGTGATTAATCTTGTCGTCCCCATGTAAAACTATGCACTTAAATTTGAACCAATTAATGAAAAGAAAGAAGTGTCTGCGTGTTTTCACAGTTGGCCGCACATTGCGAACTGAACTTTTCGATATTAGATGAGAGAAGTGGATTGACCGATTGCCGCGTTTATTGACGATCTGTCTGCAATTTGTTACACGGAACATATCGGATAAAAACATGATTTATGGACAGCTTAATGTCATCTACTATAAGCCCAATTACCCTAGCTTCGCCGATCTAAGACCCGTTGATTCAACATAACGAAAGCCAAGCCGGCACATGACCTATTCATAATGAACTGATGTGGTCCTGACATTGGGTATTCAACACGTGACCTATTTGAACTCGTATAGTCCATGTAAACATTGATGGTAATTTGCGCAAAGTAATGATGCACACTTTCATCACCTATACACACAATGATCGCATCACCTCTTTGCATTGCTCTTGTTTAAAGGGACTCTAAAGGCAGCAGCTATTAGAGTAGACAAAATAAAGCTACTCTAGGTCGCCAATAGCAGTCTCTCCCATCTCACAGTACGTCAAAACTATTCTCGCTTGTACATGTACCAGGAATATATTTAGTACTGAATCTAACATGACCCAGTGTCCGGCCGTTACTGTGCATATCACCCAAAGATGGCCAATTTAACCCCCTGCTCCTGCCTATAGTCCCCCTTTAAAATAGTTGTCTTTTAATAGCAGACACTCCAGCCAATAACTTATACTGAACACCTTATATCACCAATCGTTTGATCCTGACCGAACGTTCGCGAGAAACGAGATCAATACGCTCCAGGTTATGCTAATAAAATCATCAATAATACAATTTTGTACCTATTCAGTGCTAGCAGATAAACCAGTGCTTGCGATGACAGTTACCTGCTCATGATGCGGCAACGATATCGCAGAAATATTGAGTGTACAGACTGGCGTATGGATGTACCGCTACTTATCATTGACGTTGATATCATGTTTCTGTCTCTTCGGAACACACGCAGGAGAAGAACGTGTTAGATCGTAGGATTATCCAAATTCATCTGTTTCTTTTGTGGTGTCCTGATTTTGCGAAAAAAAGTGGATCGGATTGGATCACGGTTTTTGTATACACATGTAAATTATGCAGTACCTTCAGGGCTAATTGATATATTTTGTGATGCGTATAGGATTTTTCTGTTTTCGTATTTGTTTTGGTTCAAAAATAGACTGGGATAAAAGCAGGGTTTATGTAATCACCATGAGGCACAAAACGAACGTATTTTGTGATATTTTTTTTCCTTTTGGGCAAAATGATGGTGCGTTTGTCAATTTTTCTGAAGATATTATCTGTGTGTAGCATCGGATTGTAGGTTTAAGTGATGAAAATATGGATCATCTCTGTATTAATCCTTAGAAATCACTTTGGAATGTGTTCATCTCTGTATCAATCTTGGGAAATCCCTTGTGATTAGTTCTTTTAATAATCCACTGTGGTCAAATAGCGTTTTTTTTGCCGTTGATGTGTTGTTTAGCGTTGAACTATTTTTTCCTATGGTCATGATCAGCAGTTTGTATAAATTGTCTGGAGTCTATTCTAAAAAGTTTTATCTGTTATTCACTTTACTAAGAGAGAGAAGTATTACGATAATAGAAATAATAAAAATAATGTGTGGACATACTTCCGATGAAGAAATGGGGATTGGTCTTCTTACATGTAGCTAATTTCATGAAATACTAAGAAAGTTCTTCGAAACCAAAAGCTGCTTTCCTTGGAAGAGATACAAAGAAAATTTGGAAGTATGCAAAATGATTTATCAGAGAATAATTACGTTAAAGTGTAAATTGATTACTAGAATCTAACTAAAGCTTTTTTGTGTGCAAAATGATTTATCAGTGTGAGAGAGTATATATTTGAAAGTGTAGATTATTTACTAGAATCTAACAGTAATGGAGCTTTTTTCTGTCTCTTTTTATGGGCTGGGTAACTGTTCACGGTTAGGGAAGTATATAGACCTAGAGTCTATGCAAAAAAGATCCCGTGGCTTATGCGGGCCATATACCTCCAGCAAAATTCTAATAGGGTGACCACGCCGGGGGTGATGACGATGATGATGATGATGACAATTGTCTCTCGTCATGGCCACATTGATGCAATTCTTGTGAGTGCCATTGACCTATTACCATTGCAATTACTGCAACATTTTGTGCCAATAGAATTCTAATCAACCAATCATCCGGCCATTTGTCGACATTATCGTTATCGGCCTTTATGCACAACAGGTAATTAACCAATCGCCATTTAGTTGGAATTATGGCGTATTTGTTTTGACAGGATTGACACTAGAAATACAATCATAATCGAGCCGATATCAACAATCGTGTTCTCAATTAGCGCCGACTATTTGCTACGTGTATGTCTTTATTACGTTATGTACATGTTTAAATTAAACAGTCCATCGTCATCATCTACCAATATTAGTCGGACGCATTACTGCGCGCAAATGACCTCGTGTGGTGCTGCACATGTGCAGACGGTGCAGTACTGCGCGGAAGTGGATCCCTCGCATATGGCACCCTCGCCTGCATTAGCAGACAACAGTGCTCCGTACTGAGCTAAATCCCCATTCATTTAGAACGAACATAAAAATGTCCGATTTTTGTGACCCCTTCCCATGCGTTCACCAACAGGCGAACTAGCTTGGGAAGTGTCTCTCCTCGCCAACCCCTCGAGGCCACTGTCTGCCTGACTGACAGACACGCCGGGGTCTCCGAGTCGCACTCATAACCCCCTTCCACCCGTGTGCACTGGCAAAATGGTCCTTAACTTTTCAAACACGCTGTCCCTTACAGCATAGGTAGCCCACTAACTTAACGGCCCCCAATCCCATATTAGATGGTTCAATGGCATATACCATATGGTGGAATGTTTTGTATAGGAGCGGGAAAAGAACTGTTTGCTACTGTCTGCATGTACCTTGTTCCTCACAACACCTACTGTTGACTATAGTATCCACGCTTGATAGCCCAATAGTCTCATTATTGTCGAATGCACCGGTTGCTGTGATGAATAATTAATTTCTCATTTATTTACTATGCTCTCGCGATACCATAGTAAATAAATCCTTGCCACATATTGACATGACGATTAGTTTGAATCCCGAATTCTCTCCAGGTTTTGGCCAAATTACACTAGTTTCATTATTATGGTGAAGCAGGAAATCAAGGCTGGGCGTGGTTGACAAACCATAACCCCAGACTTCAAAATGAGGCTTGGTAGGTGCATAGTGCATACACGGTGTAAACAGCAGTCCATTGGTAATGAACGTTTTAGAATAGAGTATCAATATGTTACGAATACAACACTTCACACGAGATCAAGGTAATTGATACATGTACCTCCAGAGGGAGAGAGAAACAAATGTCTTGCATGCAGCTTCAAGTTACGTCCGTGCTTCCCGATACGCTGCCCATGCCAATGTACTCCCGATATTTTGCCTAAACAACATAACAGCTGCTGGGAATATGTTGAAAATACTTTAGACAGCCATTGGATCACCTTCCATGCATTGGCTTCCCGGTGGCATTAAGTAGAAATGCACAGCAAATGGCCGATAACCGCTGTGCCGCCACCTCTGTCATCTCTTTCCTGATTGCATTGGCTGAGATGAAGGAATAACAGCACACGGGCGCAGTTTGATGGGGGTTTTATGGCCTAATAAAGATCAATTTTCTTGTGTCTGACCAGACACAAAATTGCCATTATGAGGCTTTTTCTGGCAAGCTTGCATTGGTGCGCAATAGATGTCTTGCATTTTCTGGCACCGCTAAACATCCTTGATTTGATGATTCTCGGACATTTCTACTTTCACGAGTGTAGCATTGTACTACAAGACTTGCAATTTGGAGAAGTTTCCAATCTTAGCTATGAACTCCCTCTGGTGATGCAGACATTCTCACTTCAACTGTTGCGCGGTCTCGTGGTATGGATGTCTGACAAACATATTCCATATATCGCTGGCAAGATACCCAATACCAGCACTCCTTTCGACGAGGTATCAAACTGTGATACCTTATGGCTTTTGCCTAATGTCCGGGCAGGCGAAATACCCCAAGTGGGAAGCATGGATAGGTCTTTCCGACTGAGACGTGAGCAAGAGACACTGTCCTCATCTCAGTTATATCCTAACCAAAGTAGAATGCAGCAAAGCTAATAAGATGAAGCGCGGAAGATCCATGCCCATCATCGGTTGCAACTAAAAAATCCACAGGCTGCGAAAAAAATTCCAATCACGCAGGCCTGGCAATGAGTGCTGCATAAAAGCTTCATTACCCCCAGTCCGGCATAGGCTAATTAAGGCAAGCCCTCTGATGGCCAGGCTCTTCAAACCCGCCCGTTATTAATCAATGTCTTTCTGAGCCCCATTGATCGCGCCTTATCTGGTTCCATCTTGCTGCTCTCAACGCTTGTGAGTTGATGATGTATTGTCCATAGCTGCTCGGCTGAAGGATATGCTTTTTCTCAAAGCTTGGTGTTATTCCAGCCATTTGCTAACTAATGGTGTGATCATAGATGATATTAACATAAACCATTCAAGTCGGTAGGCCAACTATCAGTATAGCATGTATTTCCAGTGGTTTTCTGTTGTCCTGGCCTCCACCATTTTGAGTCATAAGGCTGACTTCAACTGTAGGATTTCAATTGATTTCCAGTGTCCCTAAACCAGTTTGAATCGTAAGGCCGACTTCTAGTGTAGCATTTCCAGTGTTCTCCAGTGGCTCTCCACCATTTCGAGTCATAAGGCTGACTTCCAGTTCGTTTAGCTTTTCCAGTGGCTTTCCAGTGGGCACTTCCCTGCTGTCTTTTGCATATTTTGCCATTGACTACTTTGATTGACGCTTATCCAGTGGGTAGACCTTCTCAGTTAAGCATGTCTGGTATTTTCCCCTGGACTGTCCCAATGGTTTCCAGTGGGCTACCGCTTGTTCATGTTCTATCATCCGTTCAGCCATCTCTCCCCTCCTCATTATTCAATCTTGCCATATCAATTGACTGTCATACTACATTATCGGTCTCCCATTATAATCCCACTCGGATGTCATTATATGACATACGGTGATGCATGATGGTCATTTCAAACGGCCACTTGTGGGGGTTCCGGCCGAGTTAATCAAGCACGACAGTATGAAGAGACCAATCAGGGATGAAATATGAGTTATATTGATCATGATAGCGGAGTCTTGGTCCAGAGGCAAATGTTGCAATCCGATATTCCCTTCCAATGACAGAACTAAGTGTGTGTAACTCACTTAGTGCATTTGGTTAATTCTGTTTCTGAGTAAAGTCTAGTCTGTCAAAATTCGTTGCAGTGAGTTGGTGGGATATGTAATATTCTGGAAACATGAGATTTTACCAATATGCCAAAGCTGGCTACTTATTACCCATTTCCCTCGTGATTTCAGGGCCATAATAATGCGTGCTACCACCTTGTTTCAACATCTGTTCTGAGAGTCCAAAGCCTTGAAAGATTTGTAGTGAATTTTAGGAAAAATTACGGTTAGAGGCGTAATTTGCAGCATTCAGCATTTAAAAGACATGTGGTGTTTTGGGGAGATTGCAGACGGCTCTTTCCAGGCCGCTGAAAGCTCGATTCCACTCAGGCAACCAGTCTATGGTTCGAAACTAGTCTTTTATTCACAAATCTGAGTGTGTATTTGATTATTTGAACCAGAAGATGAGAGGAGAATGCACAAGTCCTCTTCATCATGTACGCTTTTCGCCTATTGAAAGAGTATTTTGCATAGATTGGTACTCAATCGCCTCAGAAGATCGCAGCACCGGACAAATAACACTATCGGTCATGTCTTCCATGTTTTTCTATTTAAATGTTTATAAATGATGCTAATTCGATTTTGTCCTCCTGTAACATGCATCTCGCGTATTACAGACCCTGAGACTTTGTTATAATTACGTGATGTCTACATTGCGCCAAGACATGTGTGTGATGTCATCATAAAAATGGCAGGCATGACTGTTTGTCTAATTCATCCTTTGTGATGCCATCTTCTGAGACAATCGGGTAGGGTACCAATATTTAGATTTAGATATCACAGAGAGAAAAGTCACTCGTTTCTTTCTGGAACTGAAAGTGTTCATTCCCAGCACCTCAGCTTACAGACAGCTTCATTCCTGCACGCACGATATCTCCACACCTTAAATAGGACACTAAATTGAAAACTCCTTTTGTCGATTGCACCATAAGTGTAACCCTAAATGGCGATGTCGCGTTCCGAGTCTCCGTATGCACGCCATGATCTGGTTGTTACAACGATTTAACTCCAATTCCTTTCAAAGGCCATCTGGGTTTAGCTCGCACAAAAGATGCAATTCTACAATGTACGTGATACATGTATCGAATGTCATCACTTGCGAGATTGATTTACGCAAATTAAACTTGAGATGAGAGGGTATTTAGATATCACAGTAGAAAAGTCACGAGTTTAAAACGTGACATTTAAATCTAGCGACGGGATTTCTTTAGGCGGTGAAATGTTTGAAATTTTCGTAACAGTTATCAGGGTGACTGTCCTAGGTTAGTGTTCAATCTTCTTTAACCCTTAGGCAAATTTTCGAAAAACAATTTTATAATGTTTACGATTTTTGATTTCTTGAATTCGTTCCAGAAGTCCATTTAAAAAAATGCGACAAAAATCTGGGCCTCGGATCTCGTTGTCGTGAAACAAGGCTGTTATTGGCGTTTGCATGTGACAGGCCATCAGCCATCTAAATTTGGATCTATCCAGCATCCCAGGCTGATCTGCGTCTCATCCCAAAGGGGATCAAGAGCTTCTAAATCCATCACAGGGAAATTGGCAAATAATAACCACGTATCTTGAATCGGTCGGGTTCAGTCAGAGGGTGTGAGGCCGTGGTCCGGAATGTGCACCGGTCGTGGGTTGGTGGAATGGAACTTGAAACTTAAACATTTGCCGTACCTTTTATTTCATCTAAGATAAACTCAATTCGATTCAGAATCTCTTGTTGTTAAGCTGGCCCTAACTTTCATATTGGCAAATGATAATCATCGGATGTGACTTCTGATATCTCGGATGTGATTCTGTCGTTGCCGTCATCATGGTAGTCGTCATTCCAGCTGGCTGGAAGGGGATATGATTTGTCGGAATAGCGACGTAGATCTACGTCTGATGGCGCTAAAAATTGTCAATGAGCCTACTGCGTGTACTACTCTGTATCATGTCAGTATGGCACTGCACAACTGGGCCGGGTTGCTCAATCAGCGGTAGCAGTAACGTTGGGGTTCAGTCCTGAGCAGCATTGCCCGGGATTGCCCTTGATTGCCCGGTAACTCACATCTGCAGCGAGTGTAAGGTTTGGTAAACTTTAGTAATGATTACTCCCAATACAATCACTCCCAGCCCGATGGAGGGGCTGTGTATCATGAATAGGAAAAGAAACCTACCATTTGCGTTGGTTTCATTTCGTTGCTAGAAGTTTTGTAAGCCTCCTGATTTCAGGGTTGAATGACGTGGGGTCGGGAGTAGTTTGGTAGAGCTCCAGGCCCGTCTGTTATGATTGGCTTGAGACAGTATGATTTGTAAGGTTAGAGATCTATCGGAGGGGAGTAGCTTCTCTTTGTCTGTAAACAAGGTTATTTCGAAAACGGAATCCGATGAAGTCTTATATCTTCCTTCCGGTTGCATTGGTTGAACATTGTGGGGCTGCTTGGTAGGGAATGAGGACAGGTTGTGATTATTGCGAGTTCTTCTTAATTTGGGGGCATTACAGTACAGTTCTGGTCTTATGAAACTTCGGCAATGTCTGTGGGTTAGTTCTGCCCAAAATGTACCAGGTTGTGTTGACGGTCAACTCCGTTGATGTTGATATTAAGCTAAGCATCAACAATGTTGCATTGAATAGTTCTGGTCAAAAGTAACAAATACCTTATCAAGCGCACAGAATACTATATTATACACATTTTATTAGCTGTGATTGGTGAAAGGCCTGATTTCGTACATATAGCATTTTGGTACAATTCAAAATATATGATATCACAGTTCAGTGCCAACTAAGGTTCAGCTCAACATATGTTCTGCCCTAAAGCATCATGCATTAATCAAAGCACAATGATAAAACCCCTGCCTCTTCATAAACACCAATTATTCCCCCAATAAAACCAGCAATTTATTAGTTACAAAAATCTAATTACGTATACTTTCAGTTTTTTAGGCAATTATTCAGTTTGTCATGATTGAAACAAATTGCCATTTCTCGATAAAATTACCATAAAAATTTTTAATTGTTATTGCTGATAACAAATCTGCCTTCACGCCTGTTGGCAGTAAATTTAGGATCTTCACGCGAAACCTGCCGTGTGTGTAATGTTGTGAGTTTGTTATTCATGGTATGTAAGTGTTGTATGTCATCGCTGAAATGATGGATCGAAATGAAACATGCTTTCTGAAAGTTTTATTGAGATTTTCTAATAGTTGATGACTGATATTATAAATTCATAGGGGAGGAAGAGGTATGAGAGTGCGGGGGTGGTTGGTTCCTGTTGGCTTTGCACGAGTTAGTTTTGGTGAATGATCTGTGAAATCTTCCATTTTGAAAGTTGCCCAATATAAGAGATGATAACAAGAAGATGACATTTTTCTCTATATCTTTTGGGGCTTAGCAATCTGAATGATTATAATAACATTGGCGGCTTTTTCACTGGTCAGCTTCTACCTCACGATGCTTTCTACGATAGCCACACATTTATAGATCTCCCCGAAGGCGTGTCAAATCTACTTTTACAACTTTGTTTAGTAATTTGGAAGAAAACGTGGCACAAAAAGTTTAGTAGTTCCGTGGATGAGCAATTTAAGCACATTTAGATCCAACGGCAGCCAACTGAAGCAGTGAGAGTAGGATCGCCTCATCTCACTACTATCAATGCGATGGAGTATAAAGAAAAATAAAAAAGCTTCCCGCACTCACATACTTCTAAGGATCACGCTCTGAAAGCCTTTCAGACCAAGTCGCGTCTACCCTCTTCATTTGTCATTTCAGCGTTCATTGAACCCTCACCATCCACAGAAGCCGCGACCTTGCCTCTCCACAACCCGCAAGAAACCACTCCATCTTTTCTTGCGATAATCCCTCAGGAAACATGCCTCCCCACGGCCCGTGAAATTACTTTTTTATTTGCCAATAATGGGGCAAGTGAAACCACTAACCTAGGAAAGCCACTTCTATTATACCGCTAAGGCCAAATCAGAAGATAAGACACGAATGATATTAAATTGTACTATTGGGCTGTTTGGTCCAATTATGTGAGTTTCGTATAAATTGAATGATATCTCATTTTGCACACCTTTGGCCAACTGAATATCACAATGAGTCAATATTAAAAATGCAAAAGTGTGTGTCAACAGAAGAAGTGGCAGTCAGGGTAGAACTCTCAGGAGCAGATCCGGGATTTTGCCTCTCACACAAAATGTTTGCCAATTTCAAAGATTTTTTTCAAAACCAAAACATTTCATATTCTATTCCAATGATTTCTTCTGAAATATGGGGTGTGCCTCTGAATCCGACTATGACATTTTTTCCAATGTATTGGACGTGTACTTCATTTCCAAACAGCAAAAGACCTACATTGTATGCCGTTCATGTATATTTCATTTTCTTGACATCCCTGTGGCTGATTTAAACAGAAATAAACATTGCCATCTCGTATTATGTTAGCAAATTTGCTGAAACTTGGCGTTTAAAGTATTCATATATCAGTCTGCGCAACAGCATTGTTAAAATTTGTATTCTGTATGCATTTACACAAAGTTGGTATTTTCAAATTCAAGTTCAAATTTCAAATGTTTGAATGAACGGAGTATACAGACCTTTAACCCTTGAATTACTTGTCACCCAATCCAGTCCCATCCATTCCCTTGTCATGCATGATACAGCACTGATATATTATATCGTGCTGTCAGAAGTTCCTTTGATTACTAATTCGTCTTCCCAGACTCTTTAATTGTGTCCGGGGGCTGAAGACATTATTCAGTGTGTATTATTATGGTTAATCAAAGGAGATATATCAACCCTTAGAGAGGCACGCTGTTCGTATTTAATCGTGGGTAAGGACTAGAAATGCAGTTATACACAATGCCATAATGCAGTTATCATACATGCAAATTTGATGAAACTTGGTACTTAAAGTATTTGTACATCTCTCTACACGAAAGCAGTGTTGAAATTCATTTTCAGTTCGCATTTAGGAAATTGGAAATTTTCAAATTCAGCAACAAATTTGAAACGTTTACATCACCCTCAAACATTGCATTGCATTGACATATTTAATGTGATCCCCTTGGTGTCTAAAGTGCCGCGCAGACAAACAATTTTTGTTGTCGTGACCTTCGCTGTAAACAATGAGACGATAGTGGTTGAAATGTTGCCGTTAATTGGTTAAATTGCACTCACTTGTTATGTTGTCATGGTTTCTGTCGCAACGACTGAATTGGTTGTTAGTGTGGCACTTTATGGACGGAGAATTTCACATTATTTTGGGCGGTGTGCAGTATATGGCAAGTATGTGCAGCTTGAGACGAAGGTTATTTTCAGCTGAGCTTTCCGTTCCTCTTTGTCAAACCAAAGTAGCAATTTCTGTAATACTTTGTGCCTCAAATATTTGACTGAAGACATGAGTAACATAACACACTCAACTATGATATCAATATTTCCCAACAACGAAGAACAAAAAATCTGCATTCTTGAAAATCTCGGATCATTCATAATTGACCAATCGATTAGCGAAATGTCATCGATTCCTGCAAAACATCTAAACAATAGCCTCGCTCATGCGAGAGTTGTTTTGCCTCTGGCGAGACTCATCACCAATTGATCTTTGATTCTAACGAAGATTGAAAGTGAATTATTTAAGGTGAATTCCTCGTTAACCCCCTACGTTTGCCATGGGGGTGGCCAGGATATCGAAAGGGGATGTATTTTTCCCTTAGGGAAACTTTTGATGTTATCTTTACGCCTGGGGGATTTTCCCGGTTGCATTCAAAGATGTTTTCGATTAAAGAAGGGTTGTTTAATTTATACACCCCCTATACGCCCTTATATATACCAATGAATGCCTTGATAGATGTAGCTCGAAAGTATATCATATTGATGAAAGAATGCTAAAAAGGTAAGCTTTCATTCATTAATCGTATGCTCTTCTTAGATAAATTCTTAATGCACGTCTCTAAGCTGTAAATGAGCGGGTCATCTCTAAAATAGTGCAAGTTTCATCAATCTTATGCTGCCACTTGGATATCTGAATCAAAAAATCATTCGAGTGCCCACGCATAAGATTTTTTATCACAGCAACAATTCTAAATGTGATGAGCATCAAGATTGTTAGTCTGTGGGTATTGGCTGATAGAATAATGAATGATAATAGATTATATCTGAGCAACTAAATGCTCCGGCAGTAGCTGCTATCACCCAGGTGAGAACAATGCCCCAGACATTTCATTTGATAGATAGAGGCCTGAAGCGTAAAGATGGTCCATCCATTACCGCGATACAAGACGCACGACTTCCCAGTGGGTTAATCCGTGTCATTTACTTAACAGCGACCGTACATCACTTCGAATGGTTACCGCCACGATCCCTGGCAACGCTCAGTTCTTCGCCGATCGTGTTTCTGAGCAGATCGTGGAAATGTGGCGGACGCGGTATTGAGTCGACTAACATGTGGTGATAGAGTGTATTGTAGGATTTAATGGTGATCATTTAAGGACTTAATCAAAATAGGATACATTTGTAACCAACTTTGGGATTTGTAAATGGAAATTTATGGAAATTCAAAGACGGATATAGGTATCAAAATACGACATTCGGCATGTAGTTTCAGTAGTGTAACAATAATGAACTTTTTAGTTTAATTAAGAAGTGTGTGTTCCAGGGTCATTGGATATTATTGTCACCATTCAATATTGTCCATATAGGTATCAAACTACGACTTCAGTATAAAATGTCGTTTCTGTTTTGTCACAAAAATGAAGCATTGGAATTTTCAATCTTCGTATAGCTGCATGGTCATTATAATATATCCATCATGTTCATAGGATTGGAAAGTGTTTGAGTTCCAGAGTCATTGGCAAGTGATATTTCATCTTCAATGTTGACCATAATTTTGGTATCCCCGATCCAGCTATGACATTTGTTATAGTTTCGGTAGTAACACGATAATCTGACATTAGACAAATGATTGTAGTCTATTCGTCGGATTGAGACATTTTTATATGTCTTCTGGAGTCATAAGCACGAGATATCATTATCTCTATTCGATCAATGCTGACCATAATTTTGGTATTAAACTATGACATTAAGTATAGGTTCGGTAGTGTCACGATAATTTTACATCAGCACTTTCAGGTGAGGTTGGTTGTTTGTGTCAGTGTAGCCTATTCATGGGATGGAAAAGTTGTCTTTGCTTCGGAAACGTTTGCAAGGGATGTTATCAAAGGGGTACGCCGTTCGTAATTTCAGCTGGTCCAGGAAAATTAAAATGTAGTTCTACACAGTGTTTTAGTGCAGTTATTATGCATACAAATTTGCTGAAACTTGGTGTGTATGGTATTTGTGAATCTGTCGACACAACGGCAATGCTGAAATTCATATTTGATACCTACTGGAACAATTAGAAATTTTCAAATTCAATTACAAATTTCAAAATTTTAAACGAATGGCGTAGACCTTTTACACTATTCAATATTGGGTTTTCTCACTCCCGCCACTGTTGACGTCAGGGTCATAGAATTAAGCAAGCCAGCCTATCTATTAAAATTGTGAATTGATCCCGTGTGTCATGTTCTCTTGTAACCTCGGTCCCATTTCAACAACATCGATTTTTAAAAAGTTCCAATCAGTTTTATCGTTTCCTCTCTTTTATCAAACAGTCGTTTACTCTTCACGACAGCTGCTGTGGTCATTCGAGGACAATGAATTTCATGCCACATTAACCTGAATCTACGAATCAGTAATTCTATCGACAGTAACAGCTGGAAAATCCATGTAGCAAAGCTTTGGATATGTTATGTTGTTGTTTTTTTCAGAATGATTTCGCTTCCAACTTTGTTGAAAATAAAATTAGATCAGGATGATGGAAAGTGGTTTTCTATTTCCGATTTGTACAAATTGGCGCAACAACACCTGTATCCACCCTTAGTATAATATATTATAGCAACTATGCACAAATCAAAGTCAATCTCTATGAAACTTTTCGATTGAGACTGATGGAGTCCTAATCGAATTGACCAAGGGTTTTAGCCCTCCAGACGAGGAATTGCACTTTTTTGACTGAATTTATGATGAGGTGAAAAATTGTCAAGTGCCCACTTATGTCAAAAACAGTGAAATCCTTGTCATTGTGAAGTAAAGCTATTCTTTAGTCCTAAAAAGAGTGACTAGCAGAACAGAAGTAACAAAATAATGAACTCATGGGTATTAAAACCAGGGTGAAAATGAGTTCCTGACGAAATGATACCCCATCTTTGAAAAAGTGTTGAAATCTGGACCTCATTTTTGCCAAGCATCGAATAAGTGTTAAGGTGTTTGACCAGGGAGGGTCTACAGAGCTTACGTTCACCACTATCATCACAACATCTACCGTCTACGCCGTTATCGTCTTCGTATTCCGATCATCGATGGCTCCCACGTTTTAGGTTCGTGCTTTGTAATTGTGATCTAAGGAACTGACTGAAGGGTTGGAGATACTGTCAGGTTCATTGTACTCTGTTCTTTCTCGAGGCACTCAGAGGCAGTATTGTATTGCCATTTTTGTACAGTGGATACTTGTGACAATTTCTTATGAAGCAGCGCTGGTGTCTCAGATATGCAAAAACGGAGACGTGTTATGATGTAAAAATTGACTACTTACTTCTCAAAAGGATTTTGTTTATGCCATTTATCGGTTATTTTAGCGTCATTGCCCTGGAAATACATCTTGTTTGTAAAAGGATGAGACATGTTGTATCTAAGGGTAATTTCTGAGGCTTTTTTGTAGTTTTTAGCTTGGCCTTTTTCTGCATTATGCATGGTGCTCATCATTGGACTAGGAAAACGGTGACTTAGTTCATCCGTTGGCACCGCTTTTGGTTCAGACTGATCCATTGTGGTCTAAATATCAGTGTTAAACCCCCAAAAAGGCTCTTTCGTTTACAATCCCCGGAGGACTTCATTTCCCAAGGAGTATCACATGCTGGAAGACTTGTGAACACTAGCATTTGCCTTCTACTACAGAGGGCCAATTGGGCTTATATCAACCTCCATCTTCTGTTCAAACGATATTTTTCCACAAGAACTAAAGAGTCCACCGATGAATTTCAAACGGAATGAAAACCACTTCATTCTAATTCACAATACGGAGGCCGTCTTTACTCCGACTCCTACACATTCTCATTATACATTCCCATACGAGGATACATCATAGTAATCCCTCATTCGACTTCGATTAAAGTTGTCTTAACATGCCTAATCACTCCCCCAGGTCATTGCAAGAGAATGGAGAGAATTTTTCAAACTGTTTTAAAGTCCAAGTGCCTGGTATAAATTTCTAAATTATTCACGATTTCTCGTTACGATTCCAATAACATTTGGTTTAAGATCTAAATACATTTTCTCCAACGTCACAGTATAAATTTCTAAATTATTCACGATTTCTCGCCACGATTCCTATAACATTTTGGTTTAAGATCTGAATACATTTTCTCAAACGTCACAGTTACAATATTGTCACAAGGTTCATGTAAGACTCTTTGTTATAATTTGGTTTAAGATTACAACGGAAATCTCGTAACAGCTGAATCTTGTACAAATCATGTAAGTAGGCCGTCATATACATCTGAATGGGATTTTCATCCTAGTAGTTTTTCGCTTCAGCTCTCTTACATTGTTCCTCTCTTTGGGAATGTTGTATAGCGGTCGAAGCTTTGTTCAAGTACTTGAACTTAAAGGCAGACAGTTCAATAGTAACTCAATACCCAATCGCTTTCTTGATTAACTTGAAAAGATAATTAGACCTTGGAGACTCATTAGGGAGGCTATATGGAAAGTTTGACGAGGGATCTGCGTGTTCGAATCTCGAGATGTTAAGACTCAATAGGACTGGAGAAAACTTGGGAGAGAGAAGTTCTCACATATCCCGATCAATATACAAATGTATAGGGTGACTCTTGAGTTAAGTTACCTAGTCTGGGCTTTGATAATATTGATATAGTATTTTCACAATAAAAGTGCACTGCAAATTTGATAACGATCAATTTGGGAGGCAAATGCAAACATTAGACTAATGAATATTTCAACTTTAATGTATCTACCGTTAAACCTCCGCAGCAAATGTGAAATTTATGCAGCCGTCATTTTAAAATGAACAAATGTGAACATTCATTAACTTGGTTTCACAGTTTACAGTGACAGTGGCTGATATGAATAAAGTCTATTAAATGTTTTTACTTCAACTTTGTACAGAAAGGCCTAGTGTAAACTTACATGGAGTTCCTGAAAATTGTCAAAAACCTGAAAACTGGCAACACCAATGTTGGTTCTCACGAGCGGTGATTGGCGTAACGCGGATTATTCAAGGTTGTCAATTCAATGATCAGATCCGAATTTTCAGTTGTTGGATCAATTATCAATGATCATGGTGATATCATCTCTGATTTAAATGCATTCCCCATTTATTCAGTATCAAACTTAAAGGCCTATGCCGTCCGTTCAAAATTAATGATTTTACATTGAATTTGAATGTAATCGACAGTGTAAAAACGCATCGATCATAAATTTGAACAATGCTGTTGTGTCACCGTGGTTGTGTACATTGTTATAGATATATCTTACGGACAAATCGTTATCATGTTGACACGTCTGGTTACTGTATACAGTGGCAAAGTTCATTCCTATTTTCCAGTGCTACCTCTGAGTAAATATAATGTGCACAAACGGCGTAGCCCTTTGAAAAGTATACGGAAAATGTTAGAACTATATTTTGACCATAATTCAGACACTCAACTGAAGAATCATGCGCTAGATGAATGTTAAGAGTGTGCAGTTTCAACTAAACGTAATAGTCAACAGAAACTCCTTTTCGTCCTCCAAGAGGATTATGGTTTGAGAAATAAAACCCCTGAATAGTCTATTGCAAATGTAAACCAGAATTACGCGCCTGACTTTGAACTGGCGTATTTTCTTGCTCTGAGAAGAATATTACAAAAATCCCTATCGCGCGTCTGTTGACTTGCCTTGAAAAGAGCAAAGGATTTCATCCCATAATCAGACTTTGACTTATCTTTTATAGACTAGGTTTCAAAGCGAGACATTTTGTCCCATAATCAGACTTCAACTTTATCTTTTCAAGACCCTGTTTCAAAGTGAGTCGTTTTTCTTCTTGTATCTTTTATCAGTGTACTTGACATAAAGTGCATGTTACGAAAGTTATAGTACGCCGAGTTGCTTTTCACCCTTTAAGGCCTATAATTCGTTTATATTCATCGTAATTTCATGTGGATCAGGTAAATAGAAATACACGTTATCGTAGTGCAAATTATGCAAGTAAATCAGCTGAAACTTGAACTCTCTTTTGATAGAAGCCTGTCACATTAATGTATTCTATGGAACAATTCCACGAACTTTCACTTGATGCATTTTATTGTTTTCCGCAGATAAAAGGTGAAAATATGTGGTCTGATTCATGATGGATTGAAATTGTGACCTTCTAGTTACCACCCTTCACCTTTTTACTACACCACCACTCGTTAACTAATGTCATAATAACAACAACTCTGATAATAGCCCATGGACTAATCGCATGATATAACAAATCTCTGCCACGGTACAACCGAATTCGAATGATACTTATTCGATATATGACCAGCATTTGACTAATCCTAGCAATATATCACCGGCGACAAAAGCTACGGAAGCCGTTACCCCATAAACGTGGTTAAGGGGTCCGTTTTATAAGGGTCATTAAGACTAACGACTCCTGTAAGTGATAGTTACACCGTCAACAGGAAATAAAATGGAAATCTTTGCCGATAACAAAGTCAACTAGTCAACCTGTGAATGATGATCTCTTCTTCCTTGATGTGGGTTCAGAACAATATTTGAAATTCCTGTCATTTCCCTCCCCCCCCCCCCCTCGATGCCCACTGGTGCTTCTTCAATTGGTTTGCAAGAAACATTCAATTCATTCCCTATCTTTTATGTCTCTAAATCAATATAATGCCAAATTCAAAATAGCCTTCTGCAATGTTTGTTTCCAGCTTTGTCTATGGGTGTCGAATTCCCGTTTGATAAAATCTCATCTTGCATGTTGGAGTAGCTCCGAACGACGGTTGAAAACGATCATAAACACATTCGTAGGTTCTGAAATTACATCATCTCATGACATCTGCGACATCGTGTTACACATTTTCTACCAGTTACGTCTTTTGTGTATCATATCAACCTTGTTCCAAGGTGTTCATCCCATATGTCATTACACGTATGATGTATGGTAAAAACGACACTGGGTGTGAGGTTGGATGTAGAAATGCGTAATATAAAACCAAAACATGCACAATTCTCGAATTCATCTCCTTTATTATTCCTCAGGCGGATAGTATTCAGGATCAGGTACCGATTCCTTACTCGTTCTTTCGGAGACAATGCGACATATTGACACTATTGACTTACATTTTCACGGGATCGTGTAATAAACTGAGATAGATAATCTATGAAATGTGACGACGCGTACACAATATATCAAATGATTCTCACGGTTCTTGTTACGTGCGGGAAATTGTTACGCTTGTCGTTGCCTGAATCATGAGTCATAATTTAACTATGCAAATTACCACAATTGAACTCGTATACTAATACTGCATAATCATCTCCTTTACTGCTGCATCTCCATGTACTGTACGACATTTACTGCTGTTTTGTTCATGACTAATTGAGGTCTAAGATCACTTTGGCAACAACTTATCCATGCTTGCTTCGAGTATTAAAAATAGCGTCGCATAATCCCAGGAATATATTTATGGATACGACGGAGATATTGCCAAGGACGTATTTGTATATATCGGACATAAAACTGTGTTAACGATGGTAATTTATGCGTACGGAGTGTTATTTGTTTCTTATGCATAGGAGCAGCGATTAATCTCCGAAGTGACTGAGGGAGTCTTAATTTCTTAGGGATTATCATTGACGGAGATCAGTGTAGTAGGAAACATCAAATAATTAGGAATTATCACAGACTAATTGGATACGTTTTTATCTAACTGATGAAGTTTTTAATGATGCTTAGCATTTTTTGCAACAAGTGAATCACTGCGCTGGGAGCATTTTTATAGGAAACAGCAAATATCGAAGAATATAAAGGAAAAGGATTATGATTTTGACAAGGAAGCTTTAATCATATATCACATAGGGAGAATCAACTATCATTGGTGAGTCAACCACCGAGTTGAAATTCGGACACCACACCAGAGGGTCTATCAAGAGTGCTATTGAAAATTGGCACCTTTTAGACAACATAGGAATTGTTTAGGTTTTTGTATCAAAGTTTGACGAATGGGTGCACACTTTTGAATGAAGTCGGATTGTCTTTCTATGAGTTTCACACGGAGGACGCCCAATGACTGAGAAAAATGCCCCAGTGATGAAAAATCATGCCAAAAGGATGCATATACGCCGAGACCGCCGTGATGGCGCCAATTCGATTCAAACGATCAAGGAAAGTATAAAGGAGAAAGCAGCCCCTGCTGGTGAGAGGTAAGAAAACTACAGGAGTGAGAATATATTCGACTTCCTTGTCCCCCTTGGTGTTTGTGTTTGGTTATGTGAGCATTTGTCCGGTGCCTCTATATTTTGACCCCGATCAACATAAATCTTCGGTTTTCCCTCGGAAGGAGTGGGCATCCGTATTGCCTCCACAAGCTTCATGTTTATGATATGGGAACGGCACTTATACAATTAAACGTTTTCTTTCACTGCAGCAGAGTTGCCCTGACCCCCGTGCCTCTAGTTCTATGTCACATGTCAATTATTTACCCCTCAGCCCATAATGGCCAGAATTAGACTTAAGAATGTAGATTTCTAGCAACGATAAATTTAACGTTGTATTTGATAACGACTATTTACATAATTCAATGACGAATGTCAAAAACAGTATGTTGCAATTAACATGACGTCTAACAATTCATTTCAGTGACCTACAATCCTTTCTACAAATATGACCAAATTTTCGTCAGTTCTAAAAGGCGTATTTGATCTCGTTGCTAGGGGGATTTACAAAGTGATACAGAAAGGCCCCTGGAAAAGTCATCAATACACAGAAACGTGACATTTAAAGAGCTCACTTCTCGAGGCGATGCTTTGATAAATATTGATGAAATCAGATTCAGTTTAAATTAGCAACTTGAAATCGATGAAAATTGATGCATCCCATTTCGTTTCGATTGATGTAGTACGAGTGTGGGCTTCACTTCCTTTGAGCTTGAATTTCAAAATATCGAATTTTAGTTTCTGATTTTGTTTTAATTGGTGAAGTTGTAAATGTGCGATATATACTATTGAAAATAAAAAGCTTTAAATGTTACTGAATCATCTGTAAACTGACTTGGCTATCGTTTAAACCAAGAGTAAAATGTGAAGCATTTGGTATTTGTCTACTCTGCACATGGAGGAAATAGTTCTAGTTTCAAAAAGAGACAACGCTTTAAAAAAGTGTAATTTCATATACTGAAATGACCTCCTTAACTTTTGAAATGCCCATCACATGCGAGTACATAGTTGCAGATCCAGAAATGTGAAAAGAATAAACTAATGGCCTAAATGTACAAGCTATGATGCTTTGGGTCCAGGTTTACCCGTCTTTTTTCAAAGATTACATCTTTTGCTCAGGGTCTGTTAGCAAAAGCAAATAAATCAGTCAGTGGATATCAATAAATACATGCTGCATCCAAATGTATTGATGGATAAGAAATGAATAAGCCCGTGATAAATAAACACATGTCAATGAACACATCAAATTGATATGATATTCAGACCCCGAATTACACCAAAATTTTGTGTAAGAATTATTTGTGTCTCGTCTCATTTCACCAGTTGCTTGCACCTAAAGCCGAAAACAAACTTCATCTTTTCAATTTATCCTCAAACGTTCACAGAAAATGCTATGTGCCTAGCCAGGATGTGTATAAGTGTTCCATCCCTGGAAAACTCATTAGTATAAAGAACTCACTAAATCTGATACAGCATCATGTCATATCTTTTTCAGATACATTGTCAAGAAAGATACGTCTGTCTAGATCAAGAACCTTTGACGTCAACAAACGTTGATGCAGCTGAGCGTTTGGCATTTAGTCCTCTGGTGATAAGTCCACTATCAACTTATTGAATTTGCACTTGCATTTTCAGATTCAGATTTATTTTCAAACATCTCTTGGAAGCCTCGATACCGAGGGAATGACTACTCAGCATATCTAAATTTCATATTTCACAAAACTCATCAAAACTCCCATTGTATCTCTTCAGATTGCGATGTATCCTCAAACGGTTACAGAAAGATGATATTTCAAAAGAGGATTTAATTAAAAACTTGGAATACGCCGCCTCAGTGTTAGAAACGGTATATATCGACGAAACAAGGTACGTATGGGTCATGTGACCTTCTAATTTACATGTCCCTCTCTTTCAGTGCTTTTTGAATGTATCGGGCAGACCATTTTGATTTTGAAGGGTTAACATTGGTTTTAGAGGGGAAAACCTTTTCGATTTTTTTCTGTGTTTATGAAAGTTATCAACTACACTACTAATGAACATGTAACAAAAGTTTTGGAGAAAACAAATCTTAGAGATTTTAGGAAATTTGAGGGATTTTGTACATACAAACATATTCTTGTTTTGTCTGCATTATTGAAATCTCCATAAACTTTACCGAAAACACCTGAGATTATTGGTCTGCTGATCGTGATAGGGGAACAAAAAGACAATAGTACCACCCGCGGTCAGAATGGTCGGTCCTTGCTCTGTTCTTCGACAAACGTCCGGTAAAGTTCAAACTGTCCCATATTCTCTGAAATTTTAAAGTGAGTTGATCGTTTTCTAAATTTCACTTCTTTTGGTGTATTGTTTGCCTGTTCAACCAGCTTAAGCATGCCCTCTTCACACTCTTCACTACAAAGACGGTGGAAGATGAAGACCAATCATTGATTTCCTCAGAACGGAATCTAAGTTTCTCAAAACAGGAACCTCGTTTTCTCCAGTGAAACATTTATCTGAATGGAACTTGATTTTCGCTGACAGGAACCTGAATTGCTCAGAAATAACCTGATTTTTCTTGGTACAGAACCTGATTTTCTTCTAGAACTGTATGAGAGCATGGTCGTCTCAAATCTCGTATTTTGCTAATCATTTTGGGAGAAAACCTAAGAGCCCAATGCAGTGTTGAATTTCAGCTTTTAAAGTATACGGTGAGATAAATGTTCTGAACATTCACACTTTATGGCCAGTTTGAATTTTACCTAGAAGAGTCGAATTCATTTTTTTAAATGAAAATGTAAAATTATTTTTTTGAATTCCAAAAAAATCGAGAAGTTTTTTAGGACAATTGTGGACAAAGGTTTGATCACATAGTGAGACGTGTTAATATCGCACTCTTATCGTCTTCCACTTTCTGGCCTATCCAGTGTTCTCCTTGTCACATTTTTAAAGTGTGGCGAGACCACAAACTACAAAATATACCAGCTGCCACAAAAACAAATATGCGTAGTGTTGTAACAATGGCTGTTAGGGTTGGAACATACTACTTCTTCTTTTTGCCCGGCGGCTGATATTATTTTGGGTCGCGTTGGTGGTAAATGTTCAACCCACTCCAGACCTCTAAAAATGTACACGGAGAACTCTGCTTTCATGAACTTTAATCAATTCACTTTGTATGATATTTAGTTCGTCTCAGACAATTTTGGAAAATGTTACCACTTTTTGAAAAGTCTTTCTCGTGATAAAATTATCTTCTCTAATATCATCGGTTCACTTTCCTAGTAACGTTATTTAGATTTCCGGTTGTATGTAGCACCAAAATAACCAAGTAAGTCTTTTGGGGAGTCAAAAGTGATCGTCAGACATTCTCGTGAACGACCTCTTTGTACAGATTGCTATAGCACAGACATGACATTTCTTATCTTGGATCAAAAGAACAATATACCTCGAAAGAGATTCGAACCCACGACCTCTCTACTCGGGATTCTTGCACTTGATTATTAACCTCACCTCTATGAAGCCACTGTGGTCTAGTGACTGAGACTCTCGGCTGCCAAGAGATCCCTGGTTCGAACCCAACAGTTGGTGTGTGACTCATCTAGGCAGGTCTTTGTCTAACTTCATTTACTCCAAAAGATCTGTGTACGTTTTTATCTCATCGGAGATGCTAGCAGCATCTTTAGATACGGCCAAGGTGAAAGGAATATGACTCTCTGACTTGGTCAACGACCCCGACCACTGTCATAGCAACGCAGCCTCCCTAATGGGCTTACCAGGAAAGTGATATGTTCCTTTTGTTCGGGGGCGATACCGACAAAACCCTGTTGCATTTTCGGTGGATTGATGGCTTTCTAAGGCAATGTCAAATCCGATCTGAGCATTGGATAGACTGAGGTATGGAAGTGTCAGAAGTAACATCTTTTGTATCGAGATGATTACATAGAAGATTTCCATCCTCACCCCATGATTACAAAGGATTAATTTTGACCATCTTGAACTTTTGAGTCATCATATGACATAAAGAAGAAAGAAGTTCTCCTCCAGGTGTTATGCTAATGAAGGCTATAATTGTACTCGGACTTTAATTGTAACGTCGCACCTTGACTGTGATATCATGAGAAGATATTTTATAATCTCAGACACATTTCAAAAAGCGGTGTAAAATTTTCCAAAATGGTTCAACACTCTTTTACAGTTTCTTCTATGAGCACAAATGCATCTTATGTTTGTGGTTCGCGTCATATCTATACAGTGTTGGTTAATCAGAAATACTTGACGGCGATGTTCAACTGCATAAAGTACTCTTGCGACACAACTCATGGTAGCTAGAGTTTAAACAGTCCTTATTTACATAATCACGGAGTTAGAAATTAGGTGCTTTTGCCAAAGGGTGAAATGCTGGTCTTTCGTTTGGAATCAGAGTTGGAATAGGCTGTTATCAGCTAAATGGACAATATGCTTAAAATTAAAAGGAGTTTTTTTCATTTCATCGAAAAACCGTACGGGGTGCATATTTGTGTAGGCCGAAAAACCTTTTCAAAAGCTTAATTTCTTAGAGTCTGGATTGCAGAATATGACATGATGAGGGTCCGAAGCGGTAAATATGAAAACATCGGGTAATTCTTAGGCAAATCTTGATAAGGGACTGAGGTGGTACAATTGATGATATTGGCAAATTCTTAGGCAAATTGTTGCAAATTGTTGCAAATTCTTATGCAGAGCTTTAGACTTTAGTGAAAATTGGCAGTAATTGTGGATTTTTCGGTTGCTTAAAATGTGGTTTTGACACTTCCGCACTTGCACATCTCCGTTTACAGTACTTATGATTGCAACACTGAGTATAGATGGCGCTGTAGTTGTCAGAGCATGTCAGCAAGAATGAACTGGCTTGTGATTGGCTGGCACGAATCATCTCAACTCTGCACGCTGCACGAGTGATTGCCACCCTGCGTTGCACTCTCCGTCTGTTACGAAGAATGCCTGTCCGTCCGTTCAGAGTGCTCTGTTTAATGCAGAATGTGCTTTTTTACTATTTCGTTGATTTGATTATGAATTCCGGGTTAAAAACTTTGAATGATCTAGATCTAGCTTTTACACATTTTCTCGCCTCATCTTTCAACTTCTATCTAAAAATTGTCATTTTTGTTGATTCCTAGTGTGCGGGTGAGGGTGTGATAGTATAAAGACTTTGCTGGGTTGATTTTGTGTCATAAAGAATTGCTTTGGCTTGAATACAGGTACAAAGATAACGCAGCACTAAGATTAGGTTAAGTGTATACTTGGAATGTATTGACTATGTTGGGGCTTTACGGAATTGAATAGCCACACTGGTATTGAAAATGAAGTTTAAACACACAGTTCTAGAAATTAAAGTTTTTGAGCTTTTGAAAAAAGCTTTAAAATTTTTTGGCCAACAGAAATATGCACCCCCTAGTGGGTTTTTTTGTTGGTTAAATGCGAAACCCCTTGAGATCCTGAAAAACCACTCACTCTTTTAACTAAGCCGAAAAACCCCTATAGATGCATCCAGTTTGTGTTGGTGAAAAACCATGTTAAAGGTTTTCAAAGGCTGAAAATCCTTAATTTTGTAGCGTGTGCCCCTCAATATTTCTATCATGACTATACCCTGGCTTTTCTCATACTCATGCTCTATCATGCTGGAAGATACCATTTAGACTATGATATATTTTCCTTGGGGTTGATTAATGTTCGAGAGCAAAATGTATTTGAATAAATGTGTTTTCCCAGCATGCATCTCACCCAGCACTGACTGTTCTATTGCACCTTTACTTGTAGACCAATCACATACGACCGTCTTTAGGTCAAAGGTCAACCTCTATTGTTCTTAGAGCCCACTGGTGCATGCCATCCCATCGTGGACTGAGGGTTAAAAAAGATCATATTAAAGAAAGTATTTGAATTTGCCCCAAACATGCAGTACATGTAGCAAACCCCTATGAGATTATTTCATTGTAACCATTTTAACCATGGCAATTCTCAGTTTACCATGGTAAACACTGCATTTTACCCTCGCATTATTCATAAGAACAATAAGAATTAGAGTCGACTGTGGTAAAATTTGTAAATTGCGTTTACCATGGTTAAATGATGATGGTAAAATACTGTGAAGACGCTATTAAGCCGGTTTTGGTGCGTGTATTTCAGGCGTCCTTCAACCGGCTAAATAACCACTACACGTTATATCTTTACCACAATGAAAAGCTACATGTATATGTAGGGATGATTTATTTTTGGGGGGGAAATGAAGCCCCCTCCCTTCAGTCCGATGGGTAATGCTATGTCTTACAATGCTTGTTGTCTATCCAGAGAGGGTCCGCATGTTAGCCTAACTGACAGCGCTTTTGACGAGTCGTCGAAAGAGGAAGAATCACCGGTCAACCCTGGGGACGGGGTTGACGACAACAAACCTATCGGTCTTTCCCGTGTGACGTTACGTATCGTCACGCCAAAGAATCACCCCACGACACGGAGAAGGTTTCGAAGAGTTTATATTGCTTGGCATTATAGTTCACCCCCATGTCGACACCTCAGTTCTTCAGTTTAGGTTATGATCTCGTGGTTGGAGTCATCTTTTGCTTGCTGTGAATTACGAGACATTCTGATGTGAAAGAGACATTATGCCCCCAAATAGAAAGTCCTAAAATGTTTGATCATTGTGAGCTAGTGGCCTTGTGCCATTTTGTTTCCATAGCCATGCCCCGAATCTGCCATGGAAAGTATCAAATAGGTGCCGGGAGACTAATTTACATGTACTTTAACAAGAAGATATTCTAACTGAGTGCAAACTAGTACTTGCAACTTTGCACATCAGATTTAGTGTGTCTGTAATTCACTCCCAGCATGCAACAGGAGGCTCTCAACCAATGAGATTGTGTAGCAATTCCAATTGGTTGATTGGTTGTAGTCGCCTGTGTTACCCAACATTTGATTGGTTCATTTCACTTTTGTCCACATTGTTTACCTAATTTGGATATTTAAATTTTGCGCAGAGGGATTTAACTTGATTTGTTTCAGCGGGTTAGAGAATGTGTTGTTTCCAATACAAATTACATGTGACTGTGTTACCCGTTAATAATAAATGGTGATTTCGATATTTCCGTGAACTATACCTTTTTTAATTTTTTAATTTTTTAATGCAAAATTATAATATCTTTTAACCTTGCAAAAGCTGGAAGGTGTCATTCCTACTGCGAAAGGTCTTTCTCGGTATAGCAAAACTATGAATGATAAACGGATGAGTTTTTCCTATATAAGTCCAGTTGTTCCGGATTTTTTCAAATTTGCAAAATATTTTTTTAAGTTACTTGATACCAAGAATCAAGACTTGTCTTTATAACTTCTTGATGATGATATAATAGCAAAGAATCAAACTTTGCCAAAAGAATTAGAAATTTACCAACTTTTACAAAGAAATTCGAAATCATTATACCTAATACTTTCATTATGTTTCATCAACCTGTCTCTATCCCTTCAGTCACTAACATCAATTCATCGCTAATTTTGTTGTAATTTTTCAGACCTGGTCTCCCAAGTGACCCTGTCTTTTATGTCGCTGACCGTCAGCACACCTCAGTTTTGTCCGTTTATTTTCAACAGTAATTATTTTTTGTTCACCTTATGTTAATTACTATCAAGGTTAAGATGCACCTACATGTACATGTTTCACACAAATATGTAATACTTTGTTAAACTGAATTTTGAAAATCAATGGCATTTGAAAAAGTTGTGAACTGATTCTTGCTAATGGGGAGGTAGGGGGGGGGGGGATAGCACATTATAATCTGACTTATGACGTCACCGCGCAGACAAGGCCACAACAATTATATACTCTGACAATAGCTGGCGGTAGACCCCCAGTTTATGACCTAATGTTAATCAACAAACTATCTTTAGCACAGGAGGGGACGACATTACTCTAAATTACAGTGCTAATATTATTACATACTCGAAACCTAAGTATAAAAATTGTTAACGAAATGTTATCGAAAATTCTAGGCTGCAAAATCACTGTTTAGGCCCAGGGAGTAAGGTGGACGTTCAGCTCACAGATAACCTGGATTATTTTAAAGATTAAGCATGCTTAGATAGCAGAATCAATAATCTATGAAATATGAAAAACCAGTTGAGAATACGACCTTTCAAATTAACAATTAGCACAAAGCCTTTCAATCTAGGGGTGCAAATTTATTGGAGTTACACCTGGAGCTTACTATTATGTGGGATGATCTTTTTTCCAATTTTTGGAGAATTCTCTCATAGAAAGATATATGCATTTATGATAATAACTCGGCATAGAATTTTCGATGCCGGGCCAAAAATAACCATTTTAGAGGCATATTTGTAAGTTATTGCTCTGGCCTCTGTCACAACCCTGTATCATCTACTTGGCATTACGTCATTACAACATCATATGGTATGCCCTGTTATGGCAGTCATCTGTGAAAAAATCAGTGTTTCTAAATTTCCTACCTCCCGTAAACATCAGCTCGGAACTACAAGTCAGTTTTACGATTCACAACTACAGAAACACAAATAAAATGAAGGACATTGTTCATATTATCAAAACGTGTCATAGCATTCTTCATGTTTGTCTGTTATTATTGAACAATTTCTAAAAATATATGATATTGTTGAAAACTATGCCTACGCACAGTCACACATATACTCATCGAGGGTACAACAAAATACCGATAACTTGTGCTATTGTCATCCGAAGAGTTATCGATATAAAAATTTATGTCCCAGGGGGTTAACAGTGATCACAATGTAAAGTTACCTTATTCAGCTTGATACGCTTTTACGCGATTCAGAAATCTGATTCGGAAATTCTGCGGTATTTCTTTGGTATAGAGGACACTTTCGAGATCAAAGTGGTCTGGATTTATTTATATAATTATCTAAAGTAGCGTGAATTGAAATTGCATTTTATCTTTGAAGTGTTTTTTAAAGAAATATTTACCATACAATCTGTATAGTTTGTATGCATGGGTAAGAGTTGAAGTGCATCTTTAGTTGGTTTCGAGATCTATGTTTTAGCCTGCTGAGGTTTTAACACTATAGGTTTCGTAACTTAAAGGGGTGTAAGATGTCATTGCAGGCTCCCTTAGCTGACCATCTCAGAGCAGTTGGGAGAAATTGTAGTAGGCCTATCGGGGCTGTGAGAGGAGGCAGGACGGTACTAAGCGGGAATGCAGGCGGCAGTTGCCCCCAAAGACATCTAAAAACGTGTTCTTCATGCGCATTTGTCCCCCTTGTGTCAAAAAGTGGTGTTCTGAGCATACTGCATGAGCATTTGTAAATGATTTTACGTGGTTCGAGGCCACCAAGGTTGAAGCTAACTTGGTGGGCTTCAGCGTGAGCAGGCTGTCTTCCCGGGCTGGACTAAATTATGTCGTCTGCCACCTGCACTTTGTAAATTCAGAACTGACAAGCAAACAGTCCATTATTCACCCGAACAACAACGATATCCTTCCCGGAGAAGGCTACGTGCCTTTCTCACACAATCCACGGAAATTACGGATTCCAAATATATAAAAATCAATTAAGTACTGGTTTATAATTTATAGCGAGCATTGCATCAAATGGATCAGTAAAGCAAAAAGCCCTACGAATCGACCAAGGAATTAGTTGCCCAGCCGATAGTGCTAAATGCCGCATCTGCCGTAGCAGTAATTATCCTAGGGACATTAATTTTCCTTTGATGTCTCTTGGTTTTAATTTTGTTAATTAAAGGCAGGTGGCGTATTTCTGGGCAAACTGTAAGGATCAATATCAAGGAAGAAATTAAACCGCTCGTGTGCGGTCATTAATCATGGTTACAAAGAAGTTTATACCCCATATTTTGTTGACAGTTGACGGAATTAATTCATTAGTTAACTTAATAAGTGACGGCATTTTCAAAATAGTATGGGGCAAGGTTGACTTTGAGGGAAGATGTACCTGTCCTGACGTCCGGTAATAAGAAAACCATGTCCTGCTTCCAGACAGCTAGACAATTTCGGCTGAATCACAAGGCAATAGCATTGCCGTCTTGAACCGTATGGTCTATATGCTCCCTAACCGGGGTAAATCTCTATGCCATGCAAAAGTCTTGGTGGTCAAGATGTGGGATTGCAGACTTCTAATGAATCCCTGTAGATGGGGAGGTAAGGCTTAACGACAACGACAACTGCTGGTGACATAAATTACGTCTCGCGGTAAAAGCTAACAGTTCATATTCACAACAGTACCTTGAACCTTGCAAGACATGATTGATTTTGCTGTCAAGGGGTCATTTCAGCTTGTATTCTGGTATCAAAACAGAGTTCCTCTTGAAAGGTTAAGGAGTGACTTTGCCCGCAAGAGGATTAGATTTGACATTGCCTCATTCACTGCCTGTCCCAAATCCCACTGAAAATTAGGTTCGCTGATACACCAATGCAGAACTGGTTCATCCAGACGTCCCCAAAAGACCCCTTTTTAACATGCTTGTTCCAAGTCTGCATGTCTAGGCAACATATGCTCGTTAACTTGGAATATCAACGACTGATATGCAGAGCATATTCCGCCGGGATTCTGGGTAATCCCGAAAATCTCCCTTGCTGGAGGATCAGGAAAACGATTGGTCGAAACCACCGCCAAGGCTAGTGCTAATCCTCCATGATGGATATGTTAATTCTTGCTTATATCCGATGGAAATTGTTTGTGCCTCGTAGTACAAATTGTTTCTTAAAGGCCAAATTCATTTGTGCATATTGTTTACACGCGGCTGGTTTGTAATTTTAATAAAAACATGGCCATGGCGAAAATAAAGCAGCGCGAAATTTCGTTTAGTGGTAGTCTCGCATTTGACCGTTGACTCACGACGGAGGCAAGATTAGCACTCATTGATTAAACTTTCATTAGCAAATTCTAAGAGAATAGTTAAGTTTTCTTCGAGCATGACTGCTTTAGAACTGGCAATGGACCAGAACAAGCTAAAGGTCACAAGGGTAAATTTAAAGCGTGATGAAGACCAAATGTTCTAAAAATATATATCTGACAAGTGCTGGAGTAATTGGTGTATATGGCACTTAGATAAACCGCCACTGAAGAAGAACTTCCGTATCTGCACCAAGTTGTCATGGTTTCTGGACCCCACAGGCTACAATAACAACAACATCACATGTTACCCTAACTGAACCAACTCACAGTACAGCCTGGTGCTACAGTGATGGGTTTTTGCAGAGACGTGTGCTGTTGCTGCGATAAGCATCAAGAAAATGTCCTTTTAAATCAGTTAGTGATGAAAATCATTCAAAATAGTATGTGCATGTACATTGGAAGACATGAATAACTTCCAAGTACATGTAGGTTGTTTGAATAAGGCTATTGTCAGAGCTCTGCCAGAAACATCATTTAAGAGGCAACTCAAAACCACCTTGTTTGAGGACTATTTGGGGGGGGGGGTGCCTTGAGCGTGGTGTACCACGGAAAGGCGCCCTATATAAGTATTTCTATTCATTCATTCATTCATTCATTCATTCATTGTTACTTTTGAGCAGTGGTAAACTCAAGCTGCCTGTGGAAATGTGATAACGAAATGGCCGAACTTCATTTTCGAAAGCTATCTTTACTCTATGGGCACCAAGTAGACATCAAAGAAGCGAATACATGAAATATGCCCACAAACTGACATTATTCCCAACCAATCAAAATAGACCCAGAATCAAGATAAGACTTATTTCCAACTCGGTCCTCGTTCTGTGCCTCAATGTCACTTTCGACAGTGATTGGCTGCTTCTTATGTTGCAGGAAGGAGTCTGCCGGCTTCCTCACTTAGCAACCACCGTCACTGTCAGACCACTTCCCTCTTTCTGACAGAAAACATATCGAGTAGTTTAAAGATATGGGGTGTCTCGAAAAAAATATAGCATGGTTTAATACTGTCTTCATATAACCATTGCACACATATGTAGTTCATAACCTTCTCATCATGTAAGGAGCAATTGTAGCCCAAAAAGCGCAATATTGATGACAAGAGGAGCAGCTGCTCTTTAGGTGACTTAATACACACGGCTGGGGGACTGGGTAATATATAATTCAGAGCTGCATGTATATTCGTCACACAACATGAATAGTTTGTACTGTGTGATAGAAGAGACTCCTATTGGCGCCTTCTTTAACAGTTAGTCTGACCTCACTGGCTTATGTCAAGATGGTATCCCTCTGAAGGGGGTAGGGGCTGAGGCCATGTATGTAGAAAACCAACATATCATATGGTTTCCAATTCAGCACCAAAACAAGCCTTTCATCAGCAACCTTTTTTTCTTCAGAGCTTTGAGAGTCGTAGCACTTAACTTGGGCAAAGCCCTGCAGATATTGTACAAAATGCTCGAATTATCCTTTCATCAATTATTTGATAACAGGAAAAAGAATAAGAATAGTGACATGCAAGATGTTCCCGAGATCTCAGAACCGTCGGATGTCGTCAACGCAGATGATATCGTCATTGAAGATGCAGACGGCCATACTCAAAACGGTACAGCTGAAAATGGCCTTGACCATGATCTTGGGTCTTCCAATAACCTTCATCCCAACCGCGAGCCCATCATGAAGGTCAAGAAACCGCAGAAACTAAAACCGATGAAGGAAAGTGACCAAACGCCGAAAAATCAAAATGCGAAAAAAATGAAAGATGGGTACGATGAGTAAAAGTTTCAAATTCAAATTCTAACAAGTTCACAGCTTCACAGGTGTGGTTATTTCTAATTCAGATTCTAACTATTTCACAATTTGTAATTAAAACTATTCGCAAATTGTACCACGTCACGGCTTGTATTAATGTTTAATTTTTCACCAATTTCTAACAATTTCACTGCTACATATTACGGGTATGCGGTATTTCTGATTCAATTCTATAGCTACATGTAGCTCACGATTTGTAATTTTAGATATGTGAAACTTATACCACGTTGTCACAGCTTGTACCAGTTACACATGTGTGATGCTTTTTAACTTTTTAACTTTCAATCATATTCTCACTGCTCTGAAGTGCTTTTGACTCTCACTCGATGCATTATTCGAAATTGCTGTAGATACCATAGCAACAAGTTTACCAAGTAACCAGTTCTGTATCAACAGACCCTGCACTTGTGGTTACTAGGCAAGATTCATTCAACAAACATTTTGTACACAACAGGACACTAAGGCAACAGTAACCTTTGCAGCAAACATTTCCTTCTCGACAGGTAGCTTATGACATATCTAACCATGACAACAAACATTTCCTTCACAGTAGGTTGCTTAGGACAGCAGTAAACCTAGCAACGAAGATTTCCTTCACACAGGTCACTAACAGCAACAGTAACCATGACAACAAACACTTCTTTCACAGAAGGTTGCTTAGGACAACAGTAACCAAAGCAACGACGATTTCCTTCACAACAGGTCACTTACAGCAACAGTAACCATGACAACAGATACCTTACTAACAAACACATGGATATTTTAACAAATGATTAAACACATAGCATTTGTCTTAAATCGACAGAAACTCAATGGCTGAAAAAGTACATGTCAATGATAGTTCCCCTACTGCTGAATCAGGGTTTGTATGTTTTTCTTCGTGAGTCTGGTGCAATATTGACACAGTGAATTTCACTTCAGTTGTTAGTCAGTCTTTGCTAAGGTCTTTGTACTGACTGAAAAGTGAAGTGAAAACGTAATTTCTTTTTGAACATTTTCATATGCTCACCCAAGTTTATTCAAACCGTTATCGCAACTTGATTTTTCAATCACAAACGCAAAGAAAAGAAAATTCGGGGTGACTTATTCTGTTGTAGAATTAGAGCGATTGTCATGCCACCTAGAATATTATGACGGAACTAATCACGTCATCCAGCTCACAAGCTGTTATCAAACGATGATAAGTTCCTAATGGAAGATGAGGGGCATGTGTGTGACCATTTGTACTCTAGTTTCACCAATCTAAGACCATTTGATTAATTACTATAAAATCAACTCAAAAGCCAAGCTAGAACCCGCATCATGACTCTTAGACAACTGATCTCCCATTTTATGAATATTTAGAAATTGTCTCATGCAGATCGGTGAAGCTGGGGTATTGTATTACTAACACATAGTGTTATGGTGAAATATGCAGAATTGGATTAGAAAGGAAAGACACTAAATAGAATATTGCACCAGAGCATTTTCTTACTGATTTGAAGATCAGATGAAAATAAATCCAAGTTTTTAAATACTTCGTCTTCTTCAAATCTGCTTCTTTTCTCATATTTTCTAACATTTTCAATTACCACACCATTCTTCGTGTAGTGTCATAATGGAATAGCCCATCCCACTGATGAGACTATTTCTGGTGTAGTCCATTATGACAACAAAGGGTGTTGGAAGCTTTGAAATAATTCCAACTCAAAGCATGACATTTGCATGAACTTACTTGCGTCCTATTGCATTTTTGAATGAAAGTACATCATGAGACTTTTTGTCTTTGTTTGTATTATGGATGCAGCCTGCTTACCGGTTTTCTTTGAATCTATAACAATTGTCAAATTGTTATTGGTGAAAGTTTTCATTGCATGTTCTTAACTAGACTAACTCTAACATCTACGACACTAGTCAGGATAGGGTAAATTTTCTATTCGCATAATCTTCCCTTCTCTTTACTATTTGGGGAAATCATAACCCCTGTCGCACTATTTCCATACTAGTAATTTATCAGTTACAGGACACCTAACCCCCTGTCATTTAGAAGTCAGTCACAGCCCTTAAAAATTTAAGATTTCAGCACGAAAACTGCATATGCACCCCCAGGCAACATATTCCCTGTTTAGAGTTGAAAAGGGTGGTTCTTCTTACAATAAAATGGATAATGGGTTGGTGGGAGTACATTTCCATCTTTCAAAGTGTCTTCACTGTCATCGCAACGATCACTTGAGACATCGACTATAGTGGTACCTGGCGAAGCATGCATGAACTAAACCAGTGACTGGTGGTCTTCAGAATGTTGTACGT
This sequence comes from Lineus longissimus, assembly GCF_910592395.1. NCBI lineage: Eukaryota > Metazoa > Nemertea > Pilidiophora > Heteronemertea > Lineidae > Lineus > Lineus longissimus. Next base: position 9,117,610 of record NC_088322.1, read on the forward strand.
TTTGCTGGTTAGTGTTTGGTTTGTCTACTAAACTGACACTTAACACCCAGTATGTCATTTACTGGCATAATACAGGAGAAATTACAAAAACAATTTCAGTTCACTATAAAATAATGGACCATTCTCTTGTGTTTAGAAGTTACATTGTAGCCAAAAGGATGTCATTTATTCATCAGTTTCAACGTGTTTCATCAAATTCAAAATGACTCAGTTATGCTAATTTTAGGCCATAATCTGTCATCGGAGTATCAATTGACATTCTTGTGGTTTAAAAGTTGGAATTTAGAATTCATTTTACATGTATTTTGTTTCTTTTTGGCAGATGGGTTCTATATAGTTATTCATACATTTTTGAATGTTTATTATTTGAAATTTGATTTGAGACATGGGTATATGTGTGTCTTTCGTTAAAGGGACTATGACTGTTCGTCAGTGGAATTTTCTTTATTTCATGGGCGTTGCCCTTGTTTTTGGGTTGGATAAGAACTGTTTGATTGTCTTTAACTAGGCCTACCTGTCATTTTAATAACGTGTGTGATTGTAAAAACTACAGCGTCGTTTTAAAGAACTGGTCAAATACATTGGTGCTTTACTAGTTGTACGTCATTATTATTCCAAAGAAATAACCATTTACCTGGAAATATTTGTGCGCCTTTTATTCAGGTTTTTTTGTTGATAATCATGAAAATATGTGGCTGCGAAAAAACACGTATTCGAAATTGAAGCAATGGTGGGTAAAACTGCACATAATTCCATTGGTTTTAGACGGACTTTTGCAGTTTTAGCTTTCAGTGCCTCTGTTACAGAGTGCGTCAAAAGGCTACATAATTAAACCAGGGTCTTTCAAATGAAGTCTTTCAAATAAATTCATTTGAAAGACTCTGATTAAACGTAGGCCTAAGCTGAAGCCAATTTTACAAAACAATAAAATGACATCGAATATTTCCTGGTCTACGGTGTATTGTTTCGTCCCCTGTTCGTACATGATATTTTGCTTATTAACAGTTAACCACCTCCCTCCTAACACTAACAATCAGCATTAAATAATGCACTGTTTTTTCCATTTCTTCTTAACATATTGAGGACGAAAGCAATGAACTTTTAGGTATGATTCCGGAAATTTTAAGATGAGCTACTGGTGAAACAAAACACTGCTAACCACTCAGTGCAGATATGAACTGTAGAGCAATGAGCTATCGAATTTATCAGTAAAGACAACTCTGCCCAGGGGCCAATCTTTATTCTTCTGGGCTCTTTGTAAAAATATGCAAGTCCTCAAAGTGTTAATGATATTTTTTTAATCATCTATATTTGAGTCCAGTCATTATCGGCTGTAGTCGGCCGTTCTTTAAATTCTGTAAAGTCGGAAAAAGTAAATTTATGTAATACTATCATGTCTGAGATTTGGTCACTAAATCTGCTTCAAATCTCTCTCTATCATAAATCTGAATGTCAGTCAATGGAAAATCTTGAAAGATACATGTATTTTTGTGTGTCTTCTACAAATTATGTTCAGTGTGCAGTTTTTAATAAGTCTTCTAAAAATTATGGTCTTAGATTTGTAGAAGAATTCTGTCTTATGGCCTTGAACCTTCATATACATGTATGGCCTTGACCTAGTTCCATTATTTAACCTTGACCTCTTTCTCCTCATTAACATATTTCTATTTCTATCAACAGACGGCTTTGTGATGAAGACGACGAGCTCAGCGAGGTCGAGCCGGACGCCGTTCCGACGGAGGTGCGGGATTGGCTAGCGTTGACCTTTACAAGGTCAATGAGCAACATAAAGCGGCGCGGGGAGGAGAAGCCGAAATTCCGTAGCGTGGCACATGCAATCCGGGCGGGGATTATGGTGGATAGGTAGGTGTTTGATATATATATGTTTTCAATGTTGTGTGTCCTTGGAAAGGGCACTTTGATGACGTGAACATGAACTGCGTCAAGTACGGGTCTACAAGGACAATGTACAGGATCTCTCAGTACTATTTAAACCCAACACCAAAATTAGAAAGTGTTTCTACTATATCTACATGTTACTCAAAAGTGTTGGTGACCTTTATTACCTCTAAATACTTGAACGGCTCGATCAATTCCCTCTAAAGCTTTATCTGAAGAAGGTGCTTTTAATGTTTCCCAAACCAGAAAATTCGCCCTTTCTCCAAAATAATTTCTTTGCAGTTTGTTAGAATCCAAAATCTGTTTTTTATTACTAGTGCTGCCATCTTATTGTAGATGTAGGCAGTCCCGGTGATAGTATTCAAAAGTAACAATCATTGCTGCACACATCATTTGGGGTCACCATCTTGCTGTATAATAGATCAGATTTAGAATGCTACAGATAAGGTAAAGTGGTACACTTAATATTCAGGTACAACACCGTGGCCATGATATTGTAACATGGCTATACTTGTACCAACTTACCTTAGCACTGGGTTTTCTAGAATGAAGCGTTTTGTGATAATTGCACCCAGCACAGGATGTTACTTTTGGACAGTGCAGTAGTTTACTTTATTTATTGATGTTCTGTTGCCTTGTTTTGTTTGCTATCTTGGTGACTATTTCTTAAATAAAGAGGGTGAGTTTGAAGGTGGCTTTTTCAGCGATCCATTCAAAATATTACCAATTTCATAAAGTGCACAATAGAATGGCATTCCTATTCTATTCTACTCTCCTTGGTTTCAAAGAAAGTGAGTAACTTACCGCTACTCTCATATCAAATATCAATAATATTCATCCCCCGTATCTGATGTTAGATTTTATGTTGTGTAGTGTACTAACGCTTTCCCTGCCTTAAACAAGAGTAATCTCGTCAATCTGGGTCATTTTCCAATTAAAATGTGGTAATACTTTGAATGGAGTTGATCTTGTCAATAAAAAATGTTAGAGAAAATATTTTATATGCCACGTTACGGAAGAGTGCATGATCCGATTCAGTTAGCCTATTCAAACTACACCCTCTCTCAAAATTTGCAGCCAATCAATACTCAAGTTTCATTGATCTAAGACCTTGCAACTTGATGCTACCATCCCATTGGCTATTTTAGACATTTTGAATGAGTGCGAATGACTATGTGTATAATATTCACCTTTTTCATTGACTCTTTTACATGCAAATGCAGGGTTTTGGCAGTGTATACAAGACACGGTATAAACAGGGGGGGGGGCGAGTTTCAGGTTTTGCCTGGGATAAGGTTTCATTGTAAAATAGCTATTACCTGATGATCTCAATTGAATTGAGTGCAGTGCTGCCATCTCATTGAGTCTGGCCAAACCAACCGAAAACTTATAGGGACTGTGGTAATAAGAAATTGGGGAAACATTTGCAGCACGGATGATGGAAATTATTACTCTGTGTACGGATCCGTTAAAAACTACATACGTTAGTGAACGAGTTAACATTCTGAAACCAAGAATGAAACTAGACCAGATCAGGTGGCCCAAAAACGGTCACTAAAATTCGATAAAAGACGATAACTAACTTCAGTGTAACACTCGGCATTAATGACCGAGCTTATGTAACGAGTGCAAGGGGAGGAGCATACGACTGACTACGTATTCGATGACATTAACTCTGTTACATTGAAAGATATCACACTAATTTGTAAACCTTTTTAGATATTGCTTACGACTGACCACGTATTCGACGATATTAACTCTGTTACATTGAAAGATATCACACTAATTTGTAAACCTTTTTAGATATTGATTACGACTGACTACGTATTCGACGATATTAACTCTGTTACATTGAAAGATATCACACTAATTTGTAAACCTTTTTTATTAGATATTGATAACGATTGACTACGTATTCGACGATATTAACTCTCTTACATTGAAAGATATCACACTAATTTGTAAACCTTTTTAGATATTGATAACGACTGACTACGTATTCGACGATATTAACTCTGTTACATTGACTGACTACGTATTCGACGATATTAACTCTACCAAATTACAGCCCAGCAGGAGGTTCTCCAAGAGCTCAAGGACAAGACGACAGAACAGGTTGATCCAGACCCCGAAATCAGGGAGAGCGAAGTCGAAGCAGCTCTGAAGAGTCTGAAGCTTGGCAAGTCACCGGGAATTGATAACATCCCTACAGAGATCCTTGCAAGCGGTGGAGGAACGGTGATCAGGGCATACACTAGGATATGCAACCAAGTGTTTAGGACCGGGAATTGGCCTAAGGACTGGACAACATCCATCGTCATTCCTATACCGAAGAAAGGAAATCTACGTAAATGCAACAACTACCGGACCATCAGCCTGATAAGCCACCCGAGTAAGATCTTGCTGAAGGTGATCCTCAAGCGCCTGCAACCGCAAGCCGAGGCAATCCTATCTGAGGAGCAAGCCGGATTCCGTAAAGACCGATCTACAGCAGAACAGATATTCAATTTAAGGGTGTTGTGTGAGAAATACAGACATCTGGGCAAACCTGTGTACCACAACTTTGTCGATTACAAGAAATGCTTTGATCGAATCTGGCAGGAAGGCTTGTGGGAAGTCCTGAGGAGGTACAATATCAGCGCTGGCATTATCAACTGTATCGAGACACTATATGCAGCATCAAGGAGCATGGTCCAAGTTGGAGAAGACTTCAGCGATTGCTTTCCAACCACCGTTGGCGTAAGACAAGGCGCTGTCTCCTCTCACCAACCCTATGCAACATATTCCTCGAGAACATCATGGCAGAGGCGTGCACCGAACTAGAGTCCCCCGTGGCAATCTTGGGTCGAGAGATAAGCAATCTTAGATTCGCTGACGACATCGACCTCCTGCATGGCTCACCGAAGGACCAGATTGACCACTTCCACAAAGTAGACAATTCAAGACCAGCGGCAGATATGGTATGGAGATCAATCTGGAGAAAACGAAGACCATGGTATCCGGCGGCCAGGAACAGATAGATGTGTGCATAAGGGACTACCATCTGGATCAAGTGTCAGATTTCGTCTACCTCGGCTCTACTCAAACAGAAGATGGGACATCACTGAAGGAGGTGAAGGTTCGAATTGCCAAAGCTACAGCAGCCCTGACAAGACTGAAGAGGATTTGGCGAGAAAGGAACATCTCTATGCAGTCAAAGCTTCACCTACTAAGATCATTGGTGATCTCGGTGTTCCTATATGCTGCCGAGTCGTGGACGCTGAACACTGGGACTGAGAAACGCATCAACGCGTTCGAGCTAAACTGCTACAGAAGGCTTCTAAACATCCACTACACGTCACACACCACCAACATCCAGGTTAGAGGGCTGGTCACCGAGCACATTGGACGTCACGACAGTCTGTTGACAGTTGCCAAGAAGAGGAAACTGAGATGGTTTGGCCATGTATTCGACGATATTAACTATGTTACACTGAAAGATATCACACTAATTTGTAAACCTTTTTAGATATTGATAACGACTGACTACGTATTCGACGATATTAACTCTGTTACATTATCGACGATATTAACTCTGTTACATTGAAAGATATCACACTAATTTGTTAACATTTTTAGATATTGATTACGACTGACTACGTATTCGACGATATTAACTCTGTTACATTGAAAGATATCACACCAATTTGTAAACCTTTTTAGATATTGATTACGACTGACTACGTATTCGACGATATTAACTCTGTTACATTCGACGATATTAACTCTGTTACATTGAAAGATATCACACTAATTTGTTAACATTTTTAGATATTGATTACGACTGACTACGTATTCGACGATATTAACTCTGTTACATTGAAAGATATCACACTAATTTGTAAACCTTTTTAGATATTGATTACGACTGACTACGTATTCGACGATATTAACTCTGTTACATTATCGACGATATTAACTCTGTTACATTGAAAGATATCACACTAATTTGTAAACCTTTTTAGATATTGATTGTAAGTGAAATGCTTCCAAGGACCATGTGCTCACCTCGGGATAGGCATTATAAGATTTGACTGAATTTTCAAGATGGCCACCAGGATATGGAATCTATCCTTCCTACATGTAGGAGTACCTAACAAAGAATTTCATGAAAATCCGGGTCCTATTGCATGTTTTATGTTATTGCATTACGCCCCCCTGGTGGCCAAACCAAGAATGAAACTACACCAGATTGGGTGGCCCAAAAACGCTCACTAAAATTCGATAAAAGTCGATAACTAACTTCAGTGTAACACTCGGCACTAATGACCGAGCTTATGTAACGAGTGCAAGGGGAAGAGCATACGAATGACTACGTATTCGATGATATTAACTCTGTTATATTGAAAGATATCATACTAATTTGTGAACCTTTTAAGATTTTGATTATAAGTGAAATGGTCCAGGGACCATGTTCTCACCTCGGGATAGGCATTATAAGATTTGATTGAATTTTCCGGATGGCTACCTGGCGGCCATATTGTTTATGAGATTCAGGGTTATTGTAGAGTGTACATGTCACTTGAAAATTTGTTGACATCACTGTTCAACAGTTTCCAAGTAATAGGACTTTGTTGAATTTTCAAGATGGCGGCCTGGCGGCCATATTTGTCATCGGATTGGACAAAAAAAGTACATAGGTACATAATCACCTGATATTCGATTGCAATCCTATCATATGTTTCAGAGTAATAGGACTTTGTTTAATTTTAAGATGGCCTCCTTGCGGCCATTTTGGTTATCAGATTTGACTGAAAATCACGGATCTTTTTGAGAGTACATAGATATATATCCACATGAAATTTGGTTGCAATCCGATCATTACTTTCAGAGAAATAGGACTTTGATTTTCATGATGATCGCCTGGCGGCCATATTTGATGTCCGAGCGGGCCAATCTTTTGGGTAGAATAGAGGGTCCCTAGATACATGTCCACACAAGTTAAGAATCTTCTAGCTCAAATAGAAATGAAACCTACCACCTATCGGTGATTTAGCGAATTATTTACCTCTGTGACCTTGAAAAGTAGGCCTACGTCAAATCAAAAACCCAGAGGATATGTGATCTATCCTTCCTACATGTAGGAGTACTTAACAAAGAATTTCATGAAAATCCGACCAATATCACGGGTCCTATTGCATGTTTTATGTTTTTGCATTACGCCCCCCTGGTGGCCAAACCAAGAATAATTTGGAACGAAATTTGGTGTGACATCGCCCCAGGGCCCAAGGGTACAAGTGTACCAAGTTTTAATTCCAGACGTGGTCAAGCGGTTACGAAACGTTCCGTATTAACATACGACGACGACGTCATTGTGAGGTGAGCCAATTACCATGCCGAAAACTTAAACTGTACTTACCGGAATCTAACTTCATCTTAACCAAATCTTACTTGAATAAATGCTCGTTTGCCCTCCTTCTTGTCCGAAAACTGCTCGTAAATCCATTTCCAAACACCGTCTTGCGTCTTGTGATTTCCTCCCGGGCGCTCCTTCAATTCATTTTCCGTAAACTTACCTTTCCTTCCCGAATACACATTTTCCTTCAAAGAATCCCGAATGGAAAAGTCTATATCACATGTCCAAATCAAGAAAATTCCCGATATTATCATCTAGCTCATTCATAAACGATCCGATCCGCTACGCTGTGCATTTCAAGTGGGGCGGGCCAGCGATGGTCAATTGACCTACATCCCAGGTGCAGGAGCAGACACGTCTAGACATAACAGGTATGACACTTAATTGAGGCGTGCCAACTGTCAGATATTTTGGCAGCATCAAAGTGACACCGGCGCCATCCGGCAGGTCATTTGGTTTATTTTTTCACTGTGACATTGCCAACGAACTCAATTGAGTGCAAATTGTAATACGATATCATTTGATGTAACCAAAGTTATTAAATCTTGAATTTAGTACTGTTCATCCATGGGCCACCACCCGATATATGGATGCAGCATAAATGTTCACCATAAACACTTTTTTTTAAAAGAATTATACACCTTTTCTCTAGCATACGGTAAACCCTTTATTTTCTCGACCTTAGGCCTATATGTTTGCATCCAATTTTTTCCGCAAATGTGTGTATTTTCCAATGATAAAGTATTTTCGTGCCGCTAAAGTTCGCGATTGATAGCAAAAAATACGAGGCTCAACTTACGAAACTACGGAGGTTTACAGTTTATAGATCCATTAGTGAATCTATCATGCACTTTTCCACATTTGAAATGACCTCGAAAATGACATCAAACATACGAATTCCTGCAAAAGTTTGTCGAAAAATTCTGCTTAACTTTTAACCTCCCTTTCAATTTGGGAACTTGTATCTTCGTTCCAGCCAACGCTCTCACATTATAAATAAGCTGATTGCAAAGACGCGATTTTAAATACCTGCTACCTGCGATTATAATTGCTTCTACGCGTGACAAAAAGATATCTCGTATGCGGGTAAAAGTGGTCATCGCTGGGTTTGATATAAATCGTAGGTCGCTTCGCGCAGACACCAGTGATGACCATCCTAAATTAGGGATTTTCTTCACATGCAATCATAATCATAGGTCGCGCGCAATTTAAATCGATTATTTAACTCTTTCTGTCAATGACCTTCACCTCAAATAAGGTCAAGATCAAATATCAATATTTCGTCATGATCTTTGTTAAATCCTTTTTATCTTCTTCAAAAACGATTTGTTTTTGCCACCTCTGGGATCCCGTCAACCAAACTTTTCAATTTTATATTTTCAAGGTCATTCAGAAACTAAATGTTCTACATGTATAGGTTGTTGTATTACAGCTGCACATACCAGAGTAGCTCTCTCCTCAAGAACGCACTCACCCACTTTCTGACAGGGTTAACCCATTTAATTAACTGTAAACCCCCATTTTTTTGCGAGCGTAAATATTCTTGAATAACCTTTATTAGCACAAAAATGTTTTGATTGGGAAATACCACCGTAAAAATTGTAAAAAGATTATTTTCCGAAATTTTTGTGAAATACAAAGGGCAAACTACATTTGGTAGTTTACAGTATGGTAGTTAGGGTCTCAAGAACCTGCAAGATGCATAAAATCAGGCTGATTAGGTTCTCCAGCCGAGTTTGCCAGCCATACCCCAGGGACAACGCCCTGGGGTGATGAGATGTTTGAATATGAGTGCTGGCATGCCTGCACCGCAGCTCTTTCTTGATGTCCGGGAAATCCATCTTCATCCAGTCACGGGTGAGACAGCAAGGGTAAAAAAGGGCAGGACGCTGAAAATGTTACTCTTTAAAAAGAAGAATCTTAGAATCCGCTGAAGTGCGTTGAACTACAGTACTATTCCCCCCTGAATAGATAGCAATGTTGTCTATTGGTACATTTAGGTCTGTTTCAACTGTTAGGAAACAAATCACTGGTCATTAGTTTATAATTACATATAGCTAATTAACGCCATTGATTAATTTCAGGATCTACAGAAGAATGTCCAGTTCTGTGGGTCTCCATGTGCCACCAAATGTACTGCTTCAATTAAAGGTGAGTTCTCAAGTGATCTTGTGTGCTTTCTTACGTATGCCATCCTGATGAAACCAGGGGTTAATGTACTCTGGCACTGCAGACAAACCCCTGAGACATCCCTCACTTGCTGAATTAAAGCTGAACTGCATGCACGAAACCAGAGCACCCCATGCGGCAATAGTAAGAAATTCGAACGACCGAAAGGCCCTTCTGAATACGGCCTGAAACAGAATAGACCTCTAATGCTTCGATGCGCTTGATTTCACAAACCAGCAAGCCGTGGGACGATGCGGACCTTCGCAGAGAATTCTGGAAGGAAAAAAATGAAAAGGTCCTCTCCTCGCGACTTGAACTCGAGACCTCTGGTTTTATTTGCCAACACTCTTATCCTCAAGGCCACTGGGCTGCTTGCTAGCCTGTCGTTTTATACGCTTTTATAGAATGTGGAAACATTTGTGTGTAATCTTTGTTGAACATCTTTGAGCGGCTTCCAGTGGGCAACTGCAGGAAGAAAGTCATTTTTCCTTTGCTGTGCGTGATTATGTATGGGGAGTCTAGGTTTTTTCTCAGCAATGTTCACTTTTATCTTGGTATCTTCTTCTATTACATGTACTTGAGAAAATTTCCGGTTCATCTCTCAAAAATAAAGCATAATCGCCATTCATATAAGATATATTTGCTGGCAGCTAACAAGAAAGTCCCCTAGCTCAGACGGTTAGAGTGGTCGTATTCTGAGCCCGAGTTCACGGGTTCGAATCCCTGGAGAATATTTTGATTTTTTTTCTCTTCCATAATTCTCCGAGACTGTCCGCATCGTCCTGTGGCTTGGTGGTTTGTGAAATCAAGCGCATCGAAGTATTGGAGGTCTATCATTTTTCAGGCCGTATTCAGAAGGACCTTTCGATCGTTTGAATTTCTTACTATTGCCGCATGGGACGCTCTGGTTTTGTGCATGCAGTTCAATTTAAGGAATGACTCTTGATCGAGAGATCCAGGGTTTGAATACTTTCTGAGTCGCTTTCTCCATCCATTCCACGTTTTCGTAGGTTAAGTGTTGTGCTACATCGTTGCTTAGTAAAGCACTTTAAAGTTACCTTCTTTGAAAAGCACTTTTTAAAAAGCCTAACTTAAACAAACCTTTCTCTTCAGAATATGGATGAATGGTCTTTTGACGTGTTTGCTGTGAATGACGCTGGTGACGGCCATGTGCTCAAGTATGTAGGGTACGACCTGCTGCAACGCTATGATCTTATACACAAGTTTAAGGTACGTTTAAAGGGGTATCACCGCTCGTAATTACTGGTGGTCCAGGGAAATAAAAATGCAGTTATGTACAATGCTGCATGCAACTGCTGAAATTTATATTTAGTACGTACTGATGCAATTGGTCATATTCAAATTCTTTTAACGAACGGCATAGGTATTTTTGCTACAGCTTCAACTTTAAATTTTATTCAAAGCTGGCTTAAATTCAAAATGTTTTGTGATTATTCGTAATACACTACTTGTTGCGCACACGAAGCATAAAACATGTATTATGACACGTGCAAGGTTAAATTATATGTAAAGGTGGGTTGAATTTGAAAATATTTGTGGTGAGGTGGTACATGTACTTTTGTTTAACTTGTTGACATGTGAATCATAATACATGTATTACGACACGTGCAAAGTCGAATTCTATTGTAAACCTGCCTTTATTCAAAACGATTTATGATTTTAAATGTATCACATTTCAGATGAATACAAATGTCCTTGAAGCCTTCCTGGGGTGTCTAGAGCAGGGTTATAGCAAACACAAGAACCCTTATCATAATTTAGTCCATGCAGCCGACGTGGCGCAGACCACGTACCATATCATATCACACAGCAAACTTGTGGTGAGTATGGGTTAAGTGCCTTTTCCAATACCAGGGTGACAGAGATGTCATGTTTTTATATCGCTCAGGCTTGACCCTGTTTTCTGTAATGCGGGATGCCTTTATCAAAGCCAACTTCGATTAAAAACGTGTTAAAAACTCTTGACAATCATCTATAATCTGAAATTTATATCGGGCTTGATTAGGCTGCTTTGATTGATTTGACTTAGCCATATATAGGCCAGGGTCCCCAGATATAAGAAGAAGGAGTGCAATATGATGCCCTTTTGATAGAATTCGATAAGCTGTCAAGAAAGGTTTCAAAACTGATTGTCTCAGCATACAGTTTGCCCACAGGTCTCCTTGATGACGAAAATGACATGCTCTGTGAAGCTGAATTTTGTGCTCCTGTGATATTTTTACAAATATATTATTCAGTTAAGATTTTGTATCTTATTTTTCAGCATTGGTTGACTGATATTGAAATCTTTGCCACGATTATTGCAGCCTGTATACATGATTTCGAACACACTGGAACGACGAATAACTTTCATATTTCGACAGGGTAAGATACATGCGCTAGGCCAACTAGTCTAGTCTAGAAAATGCAGGCCAAAGCATGGGGAGTGGGCCTATCAACTCATCACAATACATTTAAATAGCAAGCTTTATAAAGGGACCAATCTCTTTCTAAGGCAAAGATCTGCATGCCAAGCACACGTTTCATGCTTGGTTTGCAGGAGGATACCAATCTACCTCAACAAGTTTTCAGCGCTGTTTGAAATGTAAATTACCATTCTGAAGGAATCTTCAGATGTGTCGGGGCTCATTGCTGCATCTGAACGACACTGCCGTTCATGTTGCTTGTTGAATTCTAATTCTGGTGCTCGTTACTTTAGGTCAGAAGTGGCGTTGCTGTACAACGACCGTGCCGTGTTGGAGAATCATCACATCAGTGCATCTTTCCGGATACTCAAGGAGGATGAATATAATATAGTGTCAAATCTCTCAAGGGACGAATATAAGTAAGTAGGCTCCTTACATAAACCCTTGTAAGCATTCGTTGCCTCTGGATTACTCAAATGGTCTCAACTGGAATACACACCGGTCTTTTACCACATCGACTCCACTAGTAACCGGGTAACTGCTTATTAATTTGCAGTAAAATCTCTCTATTATAGGCACTCTTGGGATTGATACATGCTATTCTTATTTCAGAGGTTTCCAGATGAAATTCAATTTAAATATTTTAACCAGTTTGGGACCATATGCTGTGTCCTCATTACATAGAGGATGTCCTTAATGTCCGCTAATGGAGATTCCACTGTATTTGCTACTCTTGCTGGTCCTCTACTTTATTCTAGAGGTGATGTGTTTTTCTTCCTTTCTCTGTCAATATATTTTGTGTTTTTCAGAGAGTTTCGAAATTTAGTGATTGACATGGTGCTGGCCACTGATATGTCCTGCCACTTCCAGCAAATCAAAAATATGAAGAGCCTGCTCAGTATGCCAGAGAAGTATGTATAAGTCATTTTAATCTAATATTCTTTAAAATGTGTACCATATTTTGTATTTTTCAGAGAGTTTCGCTCATTAGTGATTGACATGGTGCTGGCCACTGATATGTCCTACCACTTCCAACAAATCAAAAATATGAAGAACCTACTCAGTATGCCAGAGAAGTATGTTGATGTCGGTGTGATATTTATTGTTGTGTGGTCATGGTGGTGGTGGTGGTGTTGTGCAGTGGTGTTCGGGGGCCCATACTGCAAACACTAAGAAGAATATGGGCCATGTCCACAGTTATTGCCATAATGCTTTTTTCCTATGCTGTAGTATATTGTATTTCTGCTTGTTAATGTTTATGCCCTTCAATTTAGCTGGTTACTCTAGGACATCGTCGTGGAACCTGTCTTCTTGAAATGCAGTGGAGAAGTTGTACCGGAAGGTCTTAGTTTTATCCTTGATGATGCCATTCAATCAGTCCACTTCAAAACCTAAGAGCAAATATGGGGACCCCTAAAATTCATAACTCTCAACTGGTCTGGTCCAAGGTGTGGCTGTGTGTGTGTTAACAATAGAATGCCTTCTTCTGCTTCTGTGTTTGATCTTGCCTGGTGGAGTGTACATGATACGTAATGTACTATCAGGGTGTTTCTGCGTGCTTGGCCTTCTCAAGCTACTGACCTCTAGTTTCTTCTGGTAAAGGTACTTCATTTTTCTTTTCATCCAATGGTGGAAGCCTTGTTGGATAAAGTGTCACTTTGGCAAAGTTGCAGTGATCCTTAATCAGCCTCCTGATTATGAGCCTGGTGCTCCAATCACTGTGCATCTTGTCTCCCTATATTAAAATAAGTCATCTTTCTATACTTCCAGTATCGACAAGAGCAAAGCATTGTCCCTCGTTCTCCACTGTGCTGATATCAGCCACCCAGCAAAAGACTGGAATCTCCACTACCGCTGGACGTCCCTACTGCTCGAAGAGTTCTTCCAACAGGGTGACCGCGAGCAAGAATTAGGCCTGCCCTTTTCCCCCCTCTGTGATAGGAAAAACACATTAGTTGCTGAATCTCAAATAGGTAAGATTATATGTAACCAGGAGCAAGAATTAAGGCCAAATTCCACTGACATGCTTTTCCGCTGCAGTCACTGCCAGAGGAAAACTTTTTCAGACCCCAGCGGGTAATTGGTAGTTCAAATAGCATAGTTGGTGGGAAGTGAAAGTATCATAGAAAGATGATACCAGCGAGTAATTTTGACTGCAGTGGAAAGTACCCTGGTGGACTCCCTTTGTGATTGGAAAAACACATAATTTAGTATCTGAATTGTGAATAGGTACATCGTTTGTTTGACTGGCACAAACTTCATAAAGCATTACTGGCAATGGGTGAATTGATATTAGGCAAATTGCAGTAGGCGTGTGTGGTGGCAGGTTATTTTGCCAAAATTTCATGGCAGATGTTTGTTTCACTCTCATCATTTCCTTTCAGGTTTTATTGACTTCATTGTCGACCCAAGTTTCCAGGTTATGGGCGACATGCTCGATAAGATTCTGACCCCACTACATCAGCCCCACCTATCCACCCGGTCGATAAACGATGCAATTAAAGAGGAGGCACCGGAGAAACAAGACCGGAGCACAAGTACGACAAGCCTCTCTAGCCGTCCTACAACACCAAAGACACCACTAGGTAGCGCTATTATGAGCAAGCTTTTATGCCATTTTTGTTTACTGTAAACCACAAACTCTTTGAACCTCGATTCAATGATCTGCCTAGATAAAACTCGTAAAATTTCATTTTGTTATTTTTTGTTCATTGCAAAATAAAGGGGCACAAAAGTTTGGTGGTTTATAAAATGAATTACATTGTGCAGGCTTTTATTTTATCATCATACATATATGTGTAGCATTGGAAGTTAGGGTTTCTCAAACACAAAAAACACCGTAGTAGAAAGTCTTAGATAGCTTCGCTTGGCTGTTCCATTGTGATGTGGCCTAAAGAGAGGCGCCAAGCTTTCCCATCTAATAATTTAACGAGATCTATTAGTCACGTAGAGGTTTTTGTATTTTGGAGAGCATATCACACCATATGGATATATATTTAAACTTGAATTTATTGGGAGTGCTGAACGGTTCAATCAACATGGAACAAATTCACGGGAGTGATTTCAAAAACAGGCTATTACGAATTTGTCGTGTTTTGGGAAACAACTCTTCATTTCATGAGTTATTTCATTTCATAAGTTCAAAGTATTTATTGAAATTTTAATAGCATTCTGTATAATTTAATCGCATGCATTTATCATATATTTTGAGTGTTAGTTAGCTTTGTGATATATGTTTGAATGAAATTATTTCATTTCTGTGTTGATCCCAATCTTTAGGGTAGACCTACATGTAGACATGATAGAGTATTATAGAACTAGGAACATTCATCTATATCCAGGAGTATGACATTTCGGGCAGTATAGACCTGCTCACTCACTCTAAGAAAAAGGGGTTTTAAGCCTTTGAAAAAGCTTTAAACCTGAACTGCATGCACAAAACCAGAGCGTCCCATGCGGCAATAGTAAGAAATTCAAACGATCGAAAGGTCCTTCTGAATACGGCCTGAAACATGACAGACCTCCAATGCTTCGATGCGCTTGATTTCACAAACCAGCAAGCCACAGGACGATGCGGACAGTCTCGGAGAATTATGGAAGAGAAAAAAATCAAAATCTTCTCCAGGGATTCGAACCTGGGAACTCGGGCTCAGAATACGAACGCTCTAACAGTCTGAGCTAGGGGGGCTTTCTTGTGAACTGTTGCCAGCAAATACATCTTATATGAATGGCGATTATGCTTTATTTTTGAGAGATGAACCAGAAATTTTCTCAAGTACATGTAATAGACGAAGATTCCAAGACAAAGGTGAACATTGCTAAGAGAAAACGTAGACTCCGCATACATAATCACGCACAGCAAAGAAAAAACGACTTTCTTCCTCAGTGCAGTTGCCCACTAGAAGTCGCTCAAAGATGTTGAACAAATATTACACACAAATGTTCGCACATTCTATAAAGGCGTATAAAACGACAGACATTTCAAGCAGTCCAGTGGCCTTGATGATAAGAGTGTTGGCAAATAAAACCGGAGGTCTCGAGTTCGAGTCCCGATGAGAGGACCTTTTTATTTTTTTCCTTCCAGAATTCTCTGCGAAGGTCTGCATCGTCCCACGGCTTGCTGATTTGTGAAATCAAGCGCATGGAAGCATTGGAGATCTATCATGTTTCAGGCCGTATTCAGAAGGGCCTTTCCTCGTTTGAATTTCTTACTATTGCCGCATTGGGTGATCTGGTTTTGTGCATGCAGTTCAGCTTTAAGGTCTTTTTTACAAACACAAATGTGCACCCTGTATAGGCTTTTCACTGCAGGGAAATATGCATGCCGATCTACCAGCGTTGTGCGTATTATCCCTTAATCAAAAAGTCGGCATGGGAAATGTGACTCCTATTATGGCTACTTCCCCATTTCAAGGGTAACCATCGGTTGACCTGCTGATCTTATTACATGTTTCAATGAATGTTTTTTCAGGTTCGAGATACGTACTCGACCGCGTCTGGTACGAACCCCTCGGGAATAACAAGAGTATGTGGAAAGAACGCGCAGCATCAGGTATGTAGATATACATGTACTACAAATTCATAAATCCCAAACCGTTTCTGAACATTCAAGCCAGGCCCTGAAATGTTCACATTCTCTTCAATGCCATTCAGCATGTTAATTTGGATAGACATTGGGTTCGTGACACCAGTATATCATGTTCAAATTGTCCCTTTCAAGTTGGAGTACGCTTATTATGTGCTATGACTCCACTTGTCCCACACTCAATGACATGATACAAAGTGCGCTTCCAGATAAATCCTTATATCATTTTTTAACCCTTTAGATGCGGCCATTCGAGCCAACAAGAAAATGAGCATAGCGAAGAATGAACCAACAACAGAAACGACTCAGGAAACGACGACGAGTAAAGTTGGCGGCGACGCCGATTCAGGGGTTGACTCGCCCAAAGATGGCGCTGATGAGAAGACGGAAGACAAACAAAAAGGTACAATTCGATTGGATCGTAATATATGTCGTCATTTTTTAAAGTTGTTTTGAATTTTTAGTGATGAATTTGACACCAGAATATTAGCTGGATTGGCGTTGCTTGAAAAGTCAAGGCCACCTGGCATTGGCTGATTCAACTAACATTCTGACGTCGAATTATTTTAGGTGGTCATTCCAATTCAAGAGAAACAATATTAAATCTTACCTTAGATCAAATCTAAAATCCCTTCAATATTTTCAATATTTTCAATATTTTTTTCCTCTTTTTTTCTAATTTTTTTGCACTAGTCTAAGCATGAATTGTGTTGAAGCATGCATGCCCGGCCGAGCACCATTTCAAGAATGTGAAATATGTTGTTATGTTTTCATTGATCTACGTATTGAGGGCAGTTTCTGTGTCCCATATTCGACAGCTGACGTCGCCGTGATCCTTCTACAATGTCATAAAAACCAAATTGCGGGAAATCTTTGTTTATGTACATGTACCGTAGCTCCCGAGAGAGCAGCCACTGCACCAGTCATGTCACTTTCTCACTGACATCTGGCGTTTTCTAAAGCTTACATTATCTCGCCTCTTTGGGCATGGTTTGTCAACGCCTATAGTCTCCCGTTAAAGAATTCGTTATTTCAAACTGCTTCCTCTCCCTCCTTCTTTTCAGAGCCGCCCCCTACCCATCCCTTCCCATTTACCCTGTCTAAATACATCTTTTTCCTTCCTTCAACTTGCCACATTTGCATGCCATGCGCCGGGTATGATTATTCACGGAATGCCTATCAAATGTGTCACACCTTGTCTTCACATCTTTTCTTTTAGCTGCCTAGAATTCATCATCGTCTGTTAGATTCACTAGTATGTAAGTATGCGCACATACATGTAGCCTCACCATGCAGTCTACGGGCCACTGAATCAAGTGTCAGTGAGGGGGTCAAAAAATTATAAAAGGCTTCAGGCGGATGAGGGAGAAAGAAATCCAAAGTGGTCTCGCGGATTCCTTCTTCTACCTTAACCCTTCATGGCCATTGTACAATCTTTAAACCCCTGCTGGACCCTTGATTTAGTGGCCTGTGCAGTTGGGCAAGAATACTAGCTCAAATACCATCTAGCTCTTTTATGTAATTCAGCGAAATCAGAGATCCTTTAGCCTCATTCGTTTCTGCACTATCCCCTTGGCATGTTACACTTTGCTGTGTTTGCAACATAACATTCTGTTCTTTTATTTAAGTAATAGTTCATTCTACACGGTCAAGCTATTTACCCCTTCAAGGAAATCTGAAAATTGACGTAGATGCGTGTATGTGTGAAACTAACCAATTGATTGTACAGATATCAGACGTAAAAATACTCACTTTGCCAGGATTTGACAAAGCATGACCAAGCTAAGAACGAGCCATTTGAAGCCGAATACTGAAACTTTTCCCAGTAATGTTATCCTTTTTTGCCTTCCGTGAAATGGAGTATAGATTGTTTCTGTCTGTTGAATGGGGAGTAGTGACATTGCACTACACTCTTGCGGTTCTATTCAAATTCTCATGAGAATGTTCGCACTTATCATTTAGTAACATGTACCTGAATTGAGTGAGACTATAATGATGGTGGTGCGTTAACAACACCTGTAAAAACAACAATTCCACACAGCAAATTTCATGGTAAACTGTTAATTGCACACAGTACATTTCATCGTCAGGAAGAGTTGTCCAGTTTAGTGTTGTATCAAATGTTTCTAATCCTTTAACAAGAAAATTTCAAACTTAAAGCGCAGTTTTCTCAAAATGGCAATGTGGACCAAGCTCTTCTAATGTTGCTTTAGTATTGTTTTGATCTCATGTTTCCCTTCTTGATTTCCAGATATTCCGGAACTTGTTAACCGCCAGACATCCTGCACCGGATTATTGGGGGAAAACAAGATACCTGAAAGCGATGTTGGGACCCAAGTCAATATGGTTGAATCGGATGCCTAAACATGCTAAATGCCCAAAGAATATGGAGTTGAGATACCATCCAGAGCATGGATAGTTCATTGTTCAAAACTTTCGAATATCATCTACATGTAGAAGTGTGTGTGGATGAAATTTCCAAACGTATGAAATACGATCCAGAATTTGGATGGTTACCATGCAAATCTTAATCGACATCAACCAGAGGTTGTTTGGTCGTAATTCAACAGATCCAAGTGAGAATGGACAAGGATGATTGAATGAAATTTCGTCCAAACGTATGAAATACTATCAAGAGGTTCGGAATGTCGGAAGGAATATCAATCCTAGATGGACAGCTATCCATTGAAAATGGAATAAACTCTGACTGGGGTGGCAACTTGCTACCGATAATCAACTCTGTGTTACTTATATGTTGCTTGATATCCAGCACCACACCTAAGTGAGAACTAATCCCGGCATTGCACTTTTATGTGAGATGAACCCTGTCGCCGCGCACCCAAATGAGACCGACCCGGCGTCATACGCGTACACGAACCAGCGGAGTGGCAGTGGGGACGGTCCGCAACGTCTCTATTGTGTCAAAGAAACATGGCTCCAATCGACGAAGAGTTTGTTTGAAGGAGAGTGTCTGGATGATATTGCATCCAATTGTATGAAATACCATCCAACCAAACATTTCAAGGACGTAAACCCGCTAAGATTATTGAGCGTGAAAAATGTTTTTAAACCAAGACTAGATTGTAAAATTATTTTTCCAAGCTTTCAGAGAGTCCGACGACAGAGAGTTACTAATGGCCATCACTAATTATTGTTGCTGGGTTCCTGTAAATGGATGATGGTTTTGGTGAGCAAAATAAACAAGTATGTGTTCATGTGAACTCAATGATGTACATGTACATACTCTAGTTTCATTAATCTAAGAAAACCTCTTCAACTACTAGGAACATGATAAGTAAGGTCAGCGAAATGGCATTTGACAGGTACCGAGAACCACCCCTTGTCAGTCCAAATTAGACATTTTGAATGGCAGCGAACGATCGTGTGCATAATATGAGTTCTTGAATGTTCAGAAACTGCCTTGGATCAATGAAATTAAAGTATATGCGGAAACACTATGATTCACTATGTTATAGACAAATTTCTAACAATCATCGTCCACTTGTCTTGGTGATGAAAGTTACACAACTGCCAATCCAACGCCTGGGAGTCGACCGTTGCCATAGAAGCCACACCAGCATTCAAAGTGTTTGTACATAATTATATGACTGTGTTATTATGTGTTTTCAATGTCTTATGCACAGCGTGTACAAATACGTCGCCATGACCTAGTTTTATAAACAGGTGAGGATGACCTGCTTTTGTTAATTAAACAGGTCACAGTGACCTGTAGTTTCGTGTTGGCATTGACATGCTGACATCGAATGCCCTCATTCCTGGCAGCAATAGCTAACCATAGGTTTGTTAGTTTTGTCAAACTTGCCTCAAGTAAATCGCAGGCAGGGGGGTTTCTTGGCACATCTATGATATATCGTGGGCCTGATTTTAGAAGTCAAAATTTAGAATGACTCATTTAGCAGTTTTGGGGTTCAAGGTTGAATTGGGTTACAGTCTTCACCGTATGTCTTTCTGCTTTGCTTATGAGAGTACGACTGATAAATGTTCAAAAATGTGTATATGTTGTCAAAGCTATCACCTCAGATGAGAAATGTTACCCTGCAATTCAGTTCATCTAACAAACAGTGAATTCACCCATTCTATTATGGAACTTATAGCAATGTTGTTTTCAGCATGGACATGATGGAAGAGGTTTGAACTCATGAACTTGCATTTTATAGACATTTCAAAGCATTTTCCTATGTACTTTGCAATGCTTATAATAGAGAGGTTCAGATCTCGATGTATGCTTTTGGCAGTGATAAAAAACGATCGACTAAGCAAAATCTGAACCTCTCTAATGTGCAGTAAAGCTTGGTGAGGTTGGGTGATGGTGAATTAAACCTTGGTCCATAACTGTAAACTTCCATTAAACCCCATGGGTAATCATTATTGAAAACTTCATCACAGCTAGAACAAAATAACATCGTGCATTCATTGTGTATATGTGATTTCAGCACACTATGTATCTAAACCCGATTTTAAAATTTGGTCAAGAAATTATGTTAATCTGTAAATATAAAAAGAAACTTTCATTTTTTTCTGAGATTTAGATTTAGAGGCAATTGTAAATTTTCGTAGAACTTTCGTATAGATATTGTTAGTGATGTGACCACACCTAGGTGGTGTTGTGTATGTGTTGAGTGAATGGATGCGTGACGAGTGCATGTGAGTGACAGTGAGTTAAGTCTTACTTGCATTTTGGTGACAAAAGTTAGAGCTAAACATTTAAACGCATGTTAACCATGGACACGCGTTTGTCATTCTGACGATTTTGTTGAATTTCATTAAGAAGCAAAGGAACACCAACATAAATTAAGAATAAAAACATTCTCAATGGTTTTCTCTATACCCAGTAGCAAGTTTGGTAGTGTGTGATTCTGTGCATCTGTGTGTGTCTGTGTAGTACGTCTGCGATGACTGTTGTAAATGAGTCCAAATAAAGCTAAAACAGTTGACATTGAGTCAGAATCTTCACAGGATCATGTTTTAGAACAAAGACAATATGAAGGTTTGGAAAAAATTTTGTCACTTTTTTATTGTAAAGCTGATGTTGTGTCCAAGACTCGGAAAAAACAGGAGCACAGGGCCCCTGCTTCTAAGAATTTCAGTTTTTTTTCTTAAAAGTGCTAAAATTACTTGCTAAAATTTTGAATTTTTTAAAACATTTTGGCAATCCTTTCTCCTTGGATACGGGCCTGCAAAAAGATTCTGCAATATGACAGTAAGTGAAATTTACCTGAAGTAACTAGGATACTGACACTTTTTGGGGAAAGCCGGCTATTGTTACCCCAACTTTTTGTAAAACCTCTCATAATGGTTATCGAAAAGATATCTATTCTTGATTTTTTTTAATGATTCTGACCGTATATCAACCTGGAGATTTAGCTTAAGTTGGAGAACCTATCTGTGTCATACACTGTTTGCGAAATGCAAATCTATAGTATGAAACAAGAGACGCTTGTACATGTCTCCTAAATCTAGGTACATCGGTACCAATGTAGAACTTTAATGATACAATTAGAAGTATAGTTTTTTGTGTAGCTGTTTCTATTGTTAAACCTGGACATAAGATGTGTACATTTCATGGAGCTGGTATGTAATTAATTATACAGTCATATACATAAACTTATTTAGGTAAATGTTTTATAAAAATGAAATTATAAGTATATGCAGATTGAAATTGTAAATGTTAAAATCTATGTGAATATTTGCTAAGTTATTATGTAATGGTGTTTAGAAAGTTTTGTTGGGGCTTGATGGAACTGTTGTCATCGTCACAGAAAAATACTTTCGAGATTCAATAAAATGTATTTATCGAATTGGTACATGTACATGTATGTGTGAAATGGGAAGAGATTCAATTTTTTGCCACTTACCCCTAGAATTGATTTGTTATATTTGAATATAAATATAAAACCCAGTAAAAAAGCATAAAATGCTTAAAGTCGTTTATGTGAATGAGATGTGTGTTTCAAAAGATCGTTTTCCTCAATGAACGTAGAAGGCACCAATGTGTTGTTTCTAGTTGAATGTGTGGATGCAGTGTACATGTAGCCATGATTCAGGAAAAAAAATTTTTCCTGGTGTCAATGTAGTATATTTGACCACATGCCCATGACAACAGTTTCCATGGTTACCATCAAACATTTCTAAACAGCCGCATCACTGCTTCAGGAGCTATACACATTGTATACATGTAATGTAAATGCATTCACCTGAAATAGACCCAAACTGACTGTACATTATAAAATATATTTGTATTGGATTTTGGTTCTGTTCCGGAGGAAATCAATGTAGACAGACTTCACAAGTTCAAGTTGCGTGGTAATTGTAAATACTTCTGTCACGAAATTACGATAATGCGTATGCGCCAAACTTCGATTTCATTTCACCTTGGAGAAAATGCATGAAAAAGCATTTAGTAGTGACAGAAATCTTAGTTAATTGGTCAACAAATTTTCGTAATTATCAATCTGTGTTAAGTGGTAGTTTTAATGGTTGGGTGCTGGTGTACGTGTGCCATAGTACCTACAAAATATGTGTCAGTTCTTCAAGAAAAAGTAGCAACCAATTTGTCAGAAAGTTTTGGTACCAAAAAGAAATTAGTATGTTAATGTGGAAAAATTCAATAATAGGAAAGTTCCTTGTTGGTAATTACTGTTGCTAGGCAGTCATTACAGTTGTTGCGAGGTAGTTGCTAGGAAAAGTGGTTACCCAGCAACAAATGTATTTGCTGCTAATGGATTTCTCTTGCGTAGAAGAATTGCTAGATGGGCACAATATGTGTTGCTATAGAATTCCTCATTGCCTAGCAGTAGGGGTTGCCTGGTAACATAGCAGTGTGATGCTATCGAATCCCTCGTTGCTAACCAGGTTTAGGTGCTTTGTTGCTATGGAATCCTCATAGGTGTAACTATTGAATTGCTCTTTGCTAGGAAAAACAAGATATGTGTTGCCATGGAATCCATTGTTGCTAAGCAGTATTGTAGTTGCTTGGTAACACCATGTATGTTTTGCTGTGGAATGCATTGAAAGATCACCTCTTTGGTAACTAGGTGAAAGGAGCCAAGTGACGTTGTCAAAAATGTCATTTGCTACAGGCTGCCTGTATCATATCAAAATAATGCCGCCCGAGTTGCTATGGTATTTTGAATGAATGTATTGTTGCCCCGGAAACCAACCATTAAACCTGTCTTTGTTATAAGTGTTTATATACCTGTTAATTCCGCTGTGATCCTCATATATATGTAAATATGAAATGAGCTGTAGGTAGAGTCTTATTCGTTTCCATTAGAATTTACTGTTATTCCATGTATGTTGATATCATGTATGTTGTCCACTACAAAAAAAGCAAGGTTCGAGTGATTTTACCATTATATTTGCCTGCCATTTTTCATCGCTCGAATGGGGCTTTCATTTCGCCTTAAACCTGCCTGCCAGCTTGGTTGTGGGCTACATTTAAGCTTCACCTTCACAGTGTTGGGTGAAACAACCAGTACCAGCCTCCACTTCAGTATGAATACCTTAAACTGTTTGTCCTGTTGAAGCCACACTTTCATCAGCTTATTCATAAAAAAAACTGCATGTCTTTAAATACATGTAGTTCTGTAACTAGAAGGTGAGCAGACAAAAAGTGCAAAAGATTTGTACAAGTATCTGATGGTGTGTTATACATATTTCATGTAAATTTCAGTATAGTGGCTATTGAACTTATTTAACAGTACCCGACATTGTGGGACACATCGAAAATCACAGTGTCACAGTATCAGTGATTTATCGTCTATAAATTGGTAGGCATGCCAGTTGGAGAAGGTATAAAGTGAGCGGTGTATAAGCAGCGACTATTTGATTTCCCCTGACGTTGCAAAAGAGACTCTGAGGTAGATATGGATACGTACAGTCTGTCAAGCTATTGCAGTGGATATCAGGCTATACCTCAACCCCTCTGCTTTTTGTACAGGACAATATACATCAATGTGCACAGCTACTACGTCAACTTGTCTTAAATTGACTTAGGCAGTTATTTGTCATATTTCTCTGTTTAATTTCATTGTTACTGTACTGTAGTGATAATTTCACCCTAAAGTTACTGTTTACGCCGATACATTGTTGTACTACATGTTTGTGTTTCAAAATGAATTTGATAATTTTGACCTCTGACATTGTATATTTTGATGACAGAGTAATTAATCTAATCAATTGATATCATTCCCTCGTCATATGCCTTAATACTGGAGTGCATGCAAAAGCGGCTGCCGAAGCAAAGTACGCAGTGAACTTAAACAAGTTATGGTTGATTGTAACTGACATCTACATGAAAGATTTATTTATTAAAAATGATTGTGAATAATCGAAAAGATGAACAACATGACATTGCCAAAGAAAATGTCATATCGGAACACAGAAGTGTCGAATGCATTTTGAAACACTTAGTATAGTATTCCTATACGTATGTAGGTGTACTTGCATCTTTTGCAAACTGGGGTGGAATTTTCCATGTGATCATAGTGTGTGTTTTTAATTCCAAAGCTTTTCTTATCCCTATGCAAATATGAAAGACAGCAGAGATGCGAAATGAAGTGCTGAAACCTACAGGATGTTTCAAAATCCTGCTCCTCCAAGGAATATTTTTTGCATTTTTTTTGGAACCATACCAAAATCCAAATTTTGTCGCAGAAACGAGATCTACCATTACGATATGCATTTTTTTAAAAATTGATTTTGAAGTTCTGAACTACCAATAGAAAAATGTCTGATTTGTTTTCAATTGGAGTATTTTTGAGTCATCCTGTATAACAAGCGTGTGGAGTACATGCCTTTCCATTTGCACTTTAAAATCTAAGTCTTTTCATCAATTTTTAAAATAGATATAATAGTTTATTAGATTCAATTCTATTCCAGAATTTGGTTTACTGTAAACCCCTTTATCTTTGCCAGCCTAATGCTTTCGCGAAATTACTGGCTTTGTCTTGGAAAATACACCTACGGAAATTTTGTTTTAAAAAGGTCCATAGAGTATTTGAAATTAATTTCCCAGTTTGACAAAGGTATTATCAGAAAAATGATTCTACATTTGTAGTACATGTGTGGTGTCCATATCCATAAGTTTTGATAATCTCCACTGCAGGCTGATACAAGAAAACCTTTGTTCATATTAATATAATACAACAAACTAGATTCTGGCTTCCCCTTTCAACATCAGAGTTCATGCTTGTGAAATCAGTTAGAGCTATCGCAGATTTCTGGATGGCATCACCAGTTCCGTGATGATATATATAGTGGGTGTATAAAAGCATGGCCATGTTGAGTTGAGTTTTAACACACTATACAATTAATCACGAGGCAGGGGATGCCAACTAGAAGTCATCATGACCCCTCCTGTTCGAGTTTGCAGTAATGTGAGTTTTATGTTATCTGTACAGACTACGAAAAAAGTGTACATGTATCTTCTTATTGCGCCTGAACCTTGCATGCACATATGTGGATTTGTGTTACATCCTGTACAAACTATGAAAAAAATATACGATGTACCTAAATAATGTGTATAGACTTCCAAATATAATTCAGATTACAAAAAAACTTGTGTCATTCGAATTATTTATCCAGCCCTCCCAACTTCAGGGCTTTCCACTGCAGCTGTAAGTCAGGGAAAAAGCTATGAAGCTTAAGGTCAAAGCCTGCATACGTAACTGTTGTCCCAGGTAGCACCCTATCCTCACAATATCCGACCATTTCACTCGATACATACTAACTCCCTCATGGAACATCCGTATGGAGGAAGTTTCGGTCCCCGTTTGCAAGATGATAGTTGTACCAGAGTCATGATGTGACCCAGAGCCAGATAGAACCCATATATATAAGGTGTGTCAGGTAGTGGAGCTATAATTATTTGTACACCAGGAACAAGAAGGCAACTTGTGTATCTATGAAAAGTTTGACATGATTGTGCTTGTCTTAATGTGCACAGGAAGACAGAAGCTCTGCCAAAGACAGGATGATCCTGTTGTTGTCCCAGGTAGCACACATCCTGAGAATATCAGGCCATTTTATTCGATACATACTAACTCCCTCATGGAACATGCATATGGAGGAGTCAAGTTTCGGTCCCTTTTTGAAAGTGGATAGTTGTACCAGAGTCATGGTGTGACCCAGGCCCAGATAGAACCAATATATATAAGGTGTGTCAAGTACTGGAGCTATATTTGTACACCAGGTACATGAGGCAACTTGTGTATCTATGAAACCTTTGACATGGTTGTGCCTGTCTTCATGTGCACAGGAAGACAGAAGCTCTGCCAAAGGCAGAATGGTCCTGTTGTTGTCCCAGAGGGCACCCAATCCTGACAATATCATGCCATTTCACTCGATACATACTTACTCCCTCATGGAACATGCAAATGGAGGAGTCCCGTTGTGGTCCCTGTCTGCAAGAGGATTGTTGTACCCTGGTATGTGAGGAGGTACTTCAAGCACAGGAGCTACTTCAAGTAGGCTACTTGAGAACACCTTGTACTTGAGTGAAAGTGTCGCTGTGACAATGTTGGCATGATTGTGCATGTCTTCATGTCCACAGGAAGACAGGAGCTCTACCAAAGACAGGATGGTCCTGTAGTTGTTGTCCAAGGTAGCACCCATTCCTGACAATATCAGGCCATTTCACTGTTTGCAAGAGGATTGTTGTATCCTTGTATATGAGGTACGTCAAATACAGAAGCTACTTCAAATAGGCTACTTGAGAACTACATGTACGTGAGTGAAGTTTTCGCTGTGACAAAGTTGGCATGCTTGTGCTTGTCTTCATGTGCACAGTAAAACAGAAGCTCTACCAAAGACAGGATGGTCCTGTAGTTGTCCCAGGTAGCACACATCCTGGCAATATCAGGCAATTTCACTCGATACATACTAACGTCCTCATTGTACATGCATATGGAGGAGTCTCGTTGTGGTCCCTGTTTGGAAGAGGATTGTTGTACCCAGGTATATGAGGAAGTACGTCAAGTACAGGAGCTTCTTCAAGTAGGCTACTTGAGAACTACATGTACTCAAGTCTAATTGTCTCTGTGACAAAGTCGGCATGATTGTGCCTGCCTTTATGCATATGGATGTGACCTTGTCATCTTACTGGATTGAGGAGACATGGGTGTTACCATGTCATCCTGCTGGGATGAGAAAACATGAATGTGACCATGTTATCCTGCTAGGGTGAGAAGACATGAATGTGACAGTGTCATCCTACTGGAATGGGAAGACATGGATTTTACCATGTCATCCTGCTGGGATGAGAAAACATGGATGTGACCGTGTCATCCTGCAGGGATGAGAAGCAGGATGTTACCTTGTTATCATGCTGGGATGAGAATACATTGATGTTACTGTGTCATCCTGCTGGAACGAATGATAGGAAGGGCAGCTCCTCACCTGTAGTGGTGACTGTGGAGTGCCACAAGGCTCGGTCCTTGGACCAATCCTCTTCACTCTATATACCAACCCCCTGGGAAGCATTCGCTCAAGTGATTACCCAGACAACGGTTTCCATCTCTATGCAGACGACGCCCCTGACTACACAGTATTCTATCGAGGATCCTGAGCACTGAAATCTGCTGGAAGGGTCCGAAGCTGTAAGATGAACATGGGAAGTTCTACTATGGGAAGGGCATGCCAATCTTGCTCCACTGCTACAGAAAACAACAGAGTTAATTCATTATAATCTTTTTATTTTGGAACAAATTACACACAGCAATGTACATGTCTCTTCCATGGAAATGATTTCCTGTTCCTGATATTATTGTTAACAGTTGAAATTCCCTTAGTGGACACCTCTCAAATAAGGACACTAGCTCTGGACCCAATTTGGTTGTTTCCATCCAATATGACCTCCCTTATACCTGCCTATCAAGGACAGCACTTTTCAGTACAAAGGGTGTAATCAATACAGAGGTTCTACTGTACATGTAATAGTGACATTCATCGATAACAACAGGCAAAAAGTCCATGCACATATATGTTTAGACTTTAACATGTTTAATAACATGGCATGATTGATTCTTTTGATAATTCCAGTCTACGCCAAATGTTACTGTAAAACGTGAACAGTACACGGTTTACAGTACATGTATGTAAATATTTTCCTATGTCTAAACTACGAGATTACATACATTTACAGGGAAATTTTGAAGGGCTGCGTGCAAGAGCCCGGCAAGTGCCATGTTGGCCGATTTGAGAAAATTGGCACTTAACAATACAAACCTTGTGGCAGAGGCTCCACATATGCACAATTTTGTTTGTTTGACTTGCAATCTTCTCATGAAATGAAAATCTATCATTGTGGTGGTTCTTACCGCAGACACCTGTGGGACAGGTGTCTGCAGTAAGAACTGGTGATCACTGCAACATGTGACCTATATCACATCCAGTCATTGCCGATTTTACTTGCAGATGAGCAATCTTTTTATCACTCATCGCAGCATTTTAACACTCATTGTATATAAATGTTGCAAGCGGCAGCAACAAAAATTCATTGGGCGGTGTTCGTGGGTTGCTTTAATTCTACAAAATACTTTCACACAGCAAATAAACATACAGCATCTTGGAATAGGCCGTGTATTATGCACATGTCAGACAACGTTTTTCTAAAACTTCCAGCAACCTTAATTGTCCAATCAGTCATTAAAATTCATAAAACGTTCAAAAATATAATACATTCTTATAAATGCAACTAGTCTAAAATGCTTGGAAAGCAAAACTACAATTGATTTACAAAATAGACATTTGATGTGAAAAATCTCTCAGAAAAATATTTCTTTATGAAAATAATTCATTGATTCACTGAAAAAACAGATAATGTAAGCCCTTAAAAATATTTTTACAACCCTAATATGTTTGCAAGTTAGGGGTCAAATTGCAAAATGGCTTGAAAATTTCTGATCTGATGATATTAACATTGGAAAAAAATCATCCATTTGCAGAATTTGAGGCCAATGAGGCCTTATACATGTAAGGACATTTTTGCAAAAATTCAGGGCTGCAAAAATATAGGGCTTAACTTCTTGAATCCCAAAACTTGTAAATCCCAGAATCCCAGGGTGGTCACGTGGTTGCAAAATTGGGTCTGACTTTCACGATGTTTGGCACCCACACACAACCGCCAAAGTCCAGTACCGAGGCGCCATCTACCCAGGCATGCTCTAACTGACCCTACTGTACATCAAACACGCTAAAACAAACAATAAACTAGCGTCCCAGCTCAAGGGAATAAAAATATCACCGAGACCGACCTGTCAAAAATGTTATTACAAAATGACCGACTGGTCGGTCACTGGGATTCAAGAGGTTAAATAGTGCATGTAAGTAATTCCTACAACTCTCAGCAGAACATTATTTCTTGTGTACAATTGTCCAATTATGATCCTACATCCAAATGATGAGGCAAAGGCAAAGGTCCAATTTTGGACCATGACGCCTTGGATGATGATGTGCATGCACTAGTCATGCATCAATGCTTTTAACCTCATTTATTTACTTTATACATGTATATTGCCACAATTCCAAGGCACAAAATCTTTGTGGTGCACTTTTACAATGTATGTGAAGCAATCTACAGTTCCACTTCAGGCAGCTACCCGCTCGTGGGCCACTCACATACACAATGAAAATGACTGGCCAATCATATCCAACTTTGAATACATGTTGACCAATCAAAGTTAAGCTATAAGTGACCGGCAAATCAAATTAAAGTCAGAACGCACTTGGGTCGTCATCTCGCATTAGGACCTCAGTGTCCATTTCGAATGGCGGGTAACCTGTTGGATACGACGTATGTGGATCACCATCGGCGGGGTCACCCGACAATGACGTCGAGCGCTGCTCCTCTCTCCTGCGCTGCTTTGAAGGGCGGCTGGGTGCCGTGGGTGTGTAGGTGTCGACAGGGGGTGCCATTGTGACAGGAGACGTCGGGGTCGTTGGTTCACCGTGAGTGTCATACATTGGATTGCTGAAATTGGTTGGGCGATCTGGATCGGTGATGCCGAAGTTACTGTCGAGAGCCTCCTGTTGAAATGACACAAGAAACAAATTGATCAGAATTGTTTTGTTAACAACATGTACAAATACGCAAATAAGGCCATGTGATCAGTTCTCTGTGCCCCAGAGTGGGTAGTTCAGGAGCACATATTCTAGTGTGTCTAACCTGATGTGATGCACTGGTACCTTCAGGACTGGTCATGTTCATCCTCTTAAGAGGGAGGGGGAGTTAAGTTTGCAGTGACCATTCCTAAGACAAAAGATGGCAGTCGTATAGAAGCGTGTTGCACTTTTATTTAAAAATTCTGATAAAATATCTACTTACGGGAGAGACAGTCTCCTCGTCTGACATGAAGGATGGAGTGCCGATATCAACTGACGTGCCACCGTGGAAGGCTACGGTCTCACTCTCGCGCGACCGGAACGGCAGCTTGGCCATCCATTTTGAGGCCCACTCCGGCATCCGAGGCATCGTCGGCAACTTGGGTAACTGGATGTTGTTGAGGACGGTGAAACGCTGGAAGCTGAAACTAGAGAGGAGATATTATGAACAAGAGCAACACACAGCTTGGCATACATGTATGTCCCAAAGTGTTTGCTACTGGCAGACCAGACAAAGAAAACTTGTGTTAGGTCGTATAGCACAATACCTTCAGGAAAGCAAGGGGTATAAAATGTACACATAAAGTGGAACCTAGGGTAGTGGAGGCCATTTTGAAATAAAAATTTTTCCCAACGACCGACAGGTCAGTCTCAGTGATATTTTTATTCCCTTGAGCTGGGACACTAGTTTATTGCTTGTTTTAGCGTGTCTGATGTACAGTAGGGTCAGTTAAAGCATTCTTGGGTAGATGGCGCCTCGGTACTTGACTTTGGCGGTTGTGTGCGGGCGCTATACATCTTGAAAGTCAGACCCAATTTCGCGTGACCACGTGACCACCCTGGGATCCCGGGATTATCAGGTTTTAGGATTCAAGAGGTTAAACACTTACTCGTCTCCTTTCCTTTTCATGTGAAGATAGCCAGCAATGGCGAGAATCGCGACGATCAGAATGATAATAATTGGCACTACAATGGCAGCAGTTCGTGTGTCTTCTAGCTGTTCCTTCAGGGCCTGGGGGTCAATAAGTTCACATCGGTCACCCTTGTAACCTGGAACAACAATTTCAAAGCCAAGTTTAGAGCAGGCTGAATCTTTTTTGGATTAAGGAACAAGGGGGGAAATAATGTATATGTAATGTTTTTTTGTTTTTTATGGGGAGATCTGTGTTTCAGTTGTGCTGTGAGCATAGTCAGGAGGTCATGGGCTCGACTCTCGGAATAACAACCACTGTTTCCCCTTAGTGTCCAAATAAGCAAGGCACTCGACCCTACTTGCTTCTGTCCACCCAGGTGTATAAATGGGGACCAATGCTTTTACTGTGTTGAAGGTTAACTGCATAGCAGGCATGTGAACTGATAAGGATAAGTCAAAAATATCACCAGAAAACCAGATGCAACATAAGGATGCATCCAGCTTGTTAACACGCAAAAATACACAGGCGTGAAAATTTTGTTTCTAGCTTACAGTGAAAATTATTCTGAGGAACTAAGTCATTTTGAACAAAGTTTTTCAAACTTAGAAACACCCTGTAAGGCTGCTTACCTTTCGGACACTTGCAGGACACGGTAGCATTCTTTCCCGAGGTGTAAGACAGAGCGCAGACACCTCCATTGATACACTTGCAGGCCTTTGGGTTGCCTTTGCCCACTTCCACAACTGGAAAACGAAATAACGGAAACATTGCGAGTTTGAGAAGCAATATTAATAGCATTAAAGGGACAATACAGCTTGGGTGTTGAATTTAGGTATCCAGGAGGATAATAGCTCTGGTCTTCGTTTTCAAAGTTTTTGCCCTTTTTCCAGCAAGTCACAATGCTTTCTTGTAGGTCACAATGCTTTCCAGCAAGTCACAATGTTTGTGTAAGCCCACAAACTTGGAAATAGGCTGATCCCTCATAGCACACATGGTCTAGAACTCTGCAAGACCAAACCCTAAGCGTTTGCTGAAAGCTAAAAACCTGTGTTTTCGAATTTACCTGAATTGCAGATTCTCCCATTGTTCGAGTTGCTACCATCTGGGCACAAACAAGATGCTCCATTTGGAATATGGACACAAAGCGGCCAGCATCCAAGGCTGTTGCAACGATTTTTGACTACAAGAAAAAGAAAAAGAATTGTTTAGAAAAGCAAGTCCAACTCGAAAGGACCTGAGTGGAGTGCAAGTCGTAACCAGTGGTACTTTGTTCAACCAATGGATTGCAGTCAGAGCCAGTGGTCTTCCAGTTGTCACCAGTGGAATTCAAGTAGTAATTCCAATCTACTGGGCTATGGCCATTCTGAACCATCAGAGGTACTCTGTCCGTAACTTCTCCTCATTGGTATTACTGAGTCCAAGTCGGCGGAGTGGAACCAAATCTTGAGGGTCAAGATGGGTTTTGAGAGGACTACTGAGGTAGTGAAACGAAAGATTGTGTGATTCATATTGGACATTGGGTTAGTCTACTTACTTGTCACGTTATATTTGCTCGGGTGGGTCACCTTGATGTCCGACGGCAGCGTCAAACCAGCTTGAAGCGTTTGATTGACGCCGCGACCAAACTTGTCCATCTGGTAGATCTTCCCGGAAAGGCGGGAAACCCAGTACATGTAGTCTGTCAGGACGTCCATTCTGTAGGGGTGGTCAAGGCCTGAAGTTGGGAAAGAATTTGGTTTTGAAGGGTAGACAAGGGATTATAGCAGAAACTCCATTAGAGGTGACTTTTGTTAGCAGGACATGCTTGATTAAAGACAGTGGTTCAGGTCACAGTTCGAATTTGACATGTTACTGGGAAGCATTTCTAAGCACAGCCCATGTCAGTCTGAGTTGTAACTTCATTAAAGAGGTTCTAGTGTCTTTTGTCATATGGCATTGGTCTATGCTGGGCTTGGCACTAAGACACATGTTTGGTCAAATAAAGAGGATTGCATAGCCTGAAGGACAGGACAGGACGAGCAAGGACACAATCCATCTCATTGAGAACACCATGGACAGTTCCCTATCTTTAACAGAGGCGAGTTAGCAAACTAATGGAAGGCTTTTGGACATTACGATGACAACATTAACCTCTTGAATCCCTGTGACCGACCAGTCGGTCATTTTGAAATAACGTATTTTCCAAACGACCGACAGGATGGTCTCAGAGATATTTTTATTCCCTTGAGCTGGGATGCTAGTTTATTGCTTGTTTTAGCATGTTTGATGTACAGTAGGGTCAGTTAGAGCTTGCCTGGGTAGATGGCGCCTCGGTACCGGACTTTGGCAGTTGTATGCGGCCGCTTTCCATCGTGAAAGTCAGACCCAATTTCGCAATCACGTGACCACCCTGGGATCCCGGGATGTTCAAGTTTTGGGATTCAGGAGGTTAAGAGTAAAACATTCCTTACCAACTCCGACCACCGTAACCCTGTCCGTCCCATCAAATTTCATCGACTCAATCGTATTCTTCTTATCATCGCACCAATAGATCCTATGCTGCATGAGGTAGTCAATGGCAAGGCCCGTCGGGTTCCCAAGTTTTGTACTGATGAGAACTTTACGATTACTGCCGTCCATCCATGCACTCTCAATCTTTGGGCTGAGGCTGTGGACATCTGTCCAGAACATAAGGCTGCAAATAAATGGAAAAAATTAGACTTAAGTCATTTCCAGTCACAACAATGCATTACCTTGGTGACAGTCAGTGCCATGAAGCAGCGGCAATAGTTTTGCAGTGTACACTATTAACAACATTCCTCAAACCTATTGGCCACCAAGTACAAATCAAGGTTTTACGGATTTTTGGATTAGGCCTACCTATTGTATCCATTCACATTAGCACAGTACCAACTTCTTTTGTTCACCTCTGAATCCCAAAACTTGAACATCCCGGGATCCCAGGGTGGTCACGTGGTTGCAAAATTGGATCTGACTTTCATGATGTATAGCGCCCACATACAACCGTCAAAGTCCGGTACCGAGGCACCATCTACCCAGGCATGCTCTAACTGACCCTACTGTACATCAAACACGCTAAAACAAACAATAACCTAGTGTCCCAGCTCAAGGGAATACAAATATCACTGAGACCAAACTGTCGGTTGTTGGCAAAAAAGTTATTTCAAAATGACCGTCTGGTCGGTCACCGGGATTCAAGAGGTTAATTGCATTTCATCTCTTTCTTATGCTCAGCACTATCTTGACCTCATTTCTTACCCTAAGTCTGGATCAATGACTATTGCAGATGGACGCGTCTTTAACTTCTCATCGTTGATTAGGAGTTTCTTGTAACGGCCGTCGGAAAGGGAAACGTATATCGAAGACTTCCCAGCGTCAGTCCAAAACATCGTCCTGAAAAAACAGAGCGCAGTTGATAAGACACCAGTGTTAACCATTTCCGCTGCGGGTGACACACAGAGCGTCGTATCATGCCACATGACCCCTTAGCTTCGAGTTCGTCACTTTTCAGTTGGAGTGATGAATCATCAGAGAGATACTATTGCAATATAAACGTACTTTGTCACCCAGTCGATGGCCAACCCAGACGGGTCATTCATATCCATCACTTCCAAATCCTGGGGGTAGCCGAGAAGTTTTGGATCACCGGGGATGCTGGCCCTCTTGATGGTCCGTAGCGACGAGTCGCTCCAATACAACAACTCCTTAGTGACGTCGACGTCAAGGGCGGATACTCTACGGTCAGCGATGACGGCATCAGAGTAATAGGCCTCGTCGACGCCTTTCGAACGTTGAAGGAAATGTTGGCGGATTTCGTTTCCGACGGCAAACATGAGGACGAAGGCTGGCCCTAGTAAAAAAAAAGAAAGATAATTGTCGAGTGATGGGAACCCTTTTCCAAGTACCAGATGTATGGCCTACCTGGACGTTAAAGGCCGACTCTGTGGAGAAATTGTTGACTGAACTTGAATTTGAAACTCCAATGTCAATGTGAGGTATCATAAAGCATCGCTTCTGATAAGTGAATCAAACGCTGATTCCTGTATATACATGTAAATGACCACGTTGGTAACTTCACAGCTTTGGTGATCACAATCGCATTCACACACTGGGACCTCGCACTGGAAATGTTTCCTTAAAAGAATATGACAAAATGTCAATCTCACTGCATTAAACTGATCACATGACAAGTTTGCATCACAAATATTTGCTGCTCTATGCGTACAGCACTCCTCATAAGTAAACTCACCTTCGTCGGGCTTGCAAAACTTTCCCCTCTGACCAGAGAACCCAGGGGCACACTGACACTTCCAAGTCCCCTTCAAGTTGTGACACAGCTGAGGGCAATTGTTGCCCCATTTTGCACACTCGTCCACATCTGAAAAACACAAAACAAATGAAGCCATTTTCGCAAAGAAGGCATTGTCGATGCACATATATAGTATATGCACAGATGAGAGAAGCCATACTTGGTTACTAAGAAGAATATCATCGTTTGGGCCCAAGAGAAAAACCTGACAAAAAAATATCTTCTATGTAACCGACGACTCACCTACGCATGACTTCTTGTCCGTGGTTGACACAGTGAAACCAACATTACATGTACAGTAGTACCCTCCTGCAGGCGACGTCAACATCGTGCAGTTGTGCTCACATCCTCCATTACTTTGACTGCAGCTTGAATGCGTACCGCCAGACTTATCTGCAAATGTATCAGGTATTTTAGATATTCAGCCAATTATATGGAGCCAGATGGAGATGGAGAAGGCAAGCAGAGAATGTTGGAGGTAAATGACAAAGGGGGCAATGCAGGACTTGATGGATAAATGCTGTAGCCTGCGATGCAGAGCTGGGTTTGAAACAGAGGTGCTGACCCTTTTTGATCAGAAGTAAAACCAATACTTACGACAACCAATTTCATCTGTTGCATCCGAACAATCTTTGACATTGTCACACACTTTGCTCGGATCGACACAATCGTTATTGGCACACTTAAACTGTTGCAACCAGCATGTTGAGTGATGGGGTGATGGCTGACCTGCAAGGTTCAAGGTGAGAATCAGAGGAAGAAGAAATCTCCAGAAGAATTATCTCTATCTCAAGAAGTTGCTAGGTGTTATTCTCCAGGGAGTATTCCACCTCAAAGGCATGGCTGTCGGAGTAGTGCAGCATCTGTCACCTCTGAGTGCCTGAGTTCGATTCCCGGTCGATCGCAGTCTACTCATATGATCGAGAGGGCGACTCCCTTCCGCAGCATAGGTTTCCTCCTACTATTACATTACAAATTGCACAATATATTTATAGAGCAAAATATAAACTTACAGACATCATGGTCGTTTTCATCCGAAGCGTCTCCGCAATTATCAACCTTATCGCACTGCCGCCATTTTGGAATGCATTTGAAATTGGTACATCTAAATCGTGTTGCTTCGGGACAATCAATGCCGGCACAGATTTTAGGTGCTTCATCCGAATTGTCGCCACAATCGTCATCACCATCACAGCGCCATTCCCGCGGGATACATATCTGGAATATTTACAGGATATCGTCAAAATTATCATGAAATAGGGAGCTGGGGTAGCATGGTCCAGTTGTTGACACCTTAGGTGCCAATGACGTTATGTAATCTTTATTGACCAACAGGTTGGTGACCATTGATGTAGTTCTACGTCGCCGAACAGGGGGTCCCATTAACTGAGGCAATCCTATTTTTGAAATGATGGTTAACAGAAATTGCCTCAAGAAGAAGAATGTTAACAGTTACTAAACAACACAAGTCAAGCCAACCGGTAACAAAAGTCATGCTCGTATCTTCTCTTAAAAAGAGTTTGAAAGGGGTGAAATGCACTCCTTCACCCCTCAATTTCACAAGCCACTCAAGATTCCGCTGGGTCTACATGTACTGTGGCCCGTAACTGATGGTACATTCATTGATGGGCTACACTGTGAACATGCAGCTCAACAATTTCTTACAGTATTTGCACACTCGAACTGATTGGCTGGACAGAAGCGGCCTTGGGGGAAGCGCGTGGTACAATTCATCTCATCCGATAAATCACGGCAGTCTTTGTCCCCATCGCAGACCACATCTGAACTGACGCAATGGCCACTCGCACATTTGAATTGGTTGGCGAGGCATTCACGATACACTGTAAAAAAGATACATCTGTGAAAATTCGTTGCACAGTAGTTTTGAGATGGGATCTACCATCTGGGATACAGATCTGGAATATTTTAAGAATATCGTTGTAAAAATCATCCTAAAAGTGGTAGCTAGGGGAAGCATAGTCCAGTGGTTGACACCTTGAAGGGTCTACCATCGTTTCATGTGTCAGAATTGGACACCGTGGCCTCTCTACCAGCTTGGCACTCAGGCCCGGCTGCTTGATTGATATGTGCAGACACAGCACTCATTCGCTTTGGCACAAGCTTGACATACCGCAATAATTTTTTCCATCGCCTAGGAAAGCATGCCTAGAAGAAAGACCTGGAACCAAGCAATGGGGATTGTGGATGAGACTGCCTCGAGCAGAGATGAGCTCTTTGAAACAGCCAGTGAGACAATATCAAAAGCAACATCATCCCAAATTTTCAAAAACTTACAGCATTTAGTTTCGTCTGACCCATCACCACAATCGTTATCGTGATCACAGCGCCACCTGCCCGGAATACACTTCTTATTGTCGCAACAGAATTCAGACTCGGAGCAGGAGCGGTACAAAGAGGCTGAAAGAGAAGATTGAAAGTAGTTTGAGTCAACTAAAAGATACAATGTACTTGTAGATATTTGACGACACCACGAAAATTGGGTAAACACACTGCACGTGCATACTAGCAGCTAATCTACTTGGTGTCCATTGAGCAAACTAGGCCAAATTGGTTGCCTGTACAGTAGATATTTCTCTCAATAACATAAAATGATGAACTCATGATGTATAGCTGTTACTGTACCAAATCATTTTGGGTAAGTTCAAGTAGCCATGATTTGCCCACATCTACGTTGTCACCAGCGTAACAAAATATTTGCTTACCGCACATCTGTGGATCTTCATCACTATTGTCGCCACAGTCGTCGCCAAAATCACACCGCCATCGCAAAGGGATGCATTTGTGATTTTTACAATGGAAGTCGCCAGTCGAATGACACACAGGGCATCGTTCCACCTTTTCATCTGACCCGTCTCGACAATCGTCTTGACCGTCGCACATCACCCACTGTGGGACGCAGCGGTAGTTGGTCTCGCATTGGCGCCAACCTGGAAGACATTTCTGCTGCTCTGAAAATGACAAGAAACGAGAAATTCTTAAAGAGACAGACGATGGCACTGTACAGGATTTAGGACTCAGATCCGTGATCTAGTCTTCTTTGGTTCGATATACTGACTCTTGACACAATCATTACTCATGACCTTGGGCAAATCACTTGACCTGATTTCCTTTAAATGAGACAACCACTGGGTGCCTATGCCATGCAAGCCTCGTCAAACAAAAGCCCTTGCCCAAGTATGAAGCCTACGTTTGACTGAATTCTCCACGGATGAAGACGGCACATCCAGATCAATATTGAATTAGGCAAAATTTTGGCACCACCTTATTTCTTTACAGGAAAATAAAGAAGAAATCTTACCACATATGGCTTTTGGTTCGTCTGACCCATCGCCGCAGTCATCGTCAAAGTCACAGCGCCATCTCAGTGGGATACAGCGGCCATTTCCACACGTGAACTGGTCAGACTCACAGGTGCGTACAGCTAAAATGGAACAGAAAAACTATAATAGGAAGGAGCGCCAGCAGAAGAACTATGTCGTAAGTTGGCCTGCCGAGTATCTACATGACAAGCAATCATGCTTCTCTCGCCCTATCATGGTCTGGAACAACTTCGAATCATCCGTCTGTTCATCTGGAACTGTTCGTCAGTCCAGAGCTTCAAAGGCAAGCTATTGACCTCTTCAATCCCAAAACTTGAACATCCCGGGATCCCAGGGTGGCACGTGGTTGCAAAATTGGGTCTGACTTTCACGATGTATAGCGCCCACATACAACCGCCTGAACAAACATAACAACAAACATATTGCCTGACCAGAGGGATACTAGGTTAACATTGACAGCAGCATTAATGGTTTAGCATTTTATTTCTTCTTCCACACATGAATGGCTCACTTACCGCACGCTGTATTCTTCGGCAACTCGTCGCTACCATCGCCACAATCATCTATGCCATCACATTCCCAGCCCTTGGCGATACAGATGTGATTACCGCACCGATATTGCCAGACATTGCAGTCGCGCTTCATGCAGTCCTGTTCGTCTGACTTGTCGCCACAGTCGTCAACCTCGTCGCAGATTTTGAACGGGTAGGTACAGTTGAGATTCGTGCATTGAAATTGTCCCGAGGGGCAATGCCGCACAGCTGAAAAACATCAATTCAGAAATCTTAGCCTTGTCAGTGCTCTTTGATGCTTCGCTAGACAAAGAATATGACACATTACGGCCCCAAAGTCTTGTCTGGCAGTGGCCTTTGGCGAAAATACTTTGCTTCACGCATGAATGAACAGTTGAGAAGCTAGGTTTGTATCAAATGATTTTATGCCTAACCTCTTGAATCCAGGTGACCGACCAGTCGGTCATTTTGAAATAACGACCAACGACCAACAGGTCGGTCTCAGTGATATTTTTATTCCCTTGAGCTGGGACACTAGTTTATTGCTTGTTTTAGCGTGTTTGATGTACAGTAGGGTCAGTTAGATCATACCTGGTAAGATGGCGCCTCGGTACCAGACTTGGCAGTTGTATGCGGATGCTACACATTGCGAAAGTCAGACCCAATTTCACAACTACGTGACCACCCTGGGATCCCGGGATTTTCAAGTTTTGGGATTCAAGAGGTTAAAGGCCTATGCCGTTAATTTTAAATTTTAAATTTGTAATTGAATTTGCCCAGCAGACTTTAACTTTTAACTTTTTAACCTGCTGAATACAGATGTTTGAATTGGAGAAATATATATTTGGAATTGAAATACCTTCGAAGCTTCTTTTTTGGAGAGGCCTCCACTACCAAAGGTTCCCAAAACTTGAAAATCCTGGGATCCCAGGACCACCCTGGGATCCCAGGATTTTCAAGTTTTGGGATTCAAGAGGCTAAGGGGATGAAAAAAGTAACGTTCGTTTTATCTCCATGTTAAATAAAGAATAGGAATTTATTGAACTTGACTTACGACAATCGTTTGGTTCGTCCGCTCCATCTCGACAATCCTTGTCGCCATCACATCGCCATAGCAACGGAATACATTTATCGTCCGAACCTCCGCAACGGAATTGCAACGATGTGCAATTCGCGACGCATGTCTTATTGTTGTCGCTCAGCATGAAGAACTCGGGGCAGGCGCAGGTGAAGTTTTTGGCGCCCGGCGCGATGAGGCAGAGGTGAGAACAGCCGCCGTTGTTCGTTCCACAAGGATTGGGCGCTGAAAGAAAATCGTAAATCCAGTGAACTAGAACAACAGGATACGATCGTAGTGTTGAAATTTAAAATATTATTGTAAAGATGCAGGTACATGTGGAATGTAAATGCGAAAAAAGGTTCGTCTGATATTGCTACAATGTAGATAACTGTAAGTCAACTTTTGTAAATGCAGTCAGAAAGGGAGTCAAAAGGGGGCGCAACCTATCTAATATTGTAAACATAACTTACTATCTAACTGTCTCAATGGATGGAAAACCTGAATGTCCATAGGTCTGTGAGTGAGATTTTTAAGAATTTGTCGATTTTCTCCTGTGAATCTATTGGCCTTTTCTACAGCCCTGTGGTTCCAGTCGGTCCAGTACATGTAGTCTTCAAATATAGTAATGGAAAAAACGTGCGGGACTGTGCCCTGGATGATGGTCTGTCTCCCCGAGCCGTCGTAATTCGCAGATCTGAAAATTATAATAGGTAGTTGCATCAGACATGAATGATTATGGCAAATAGTACGAAAATTGTTAGATGCTATAGATGACTCTCAAAGCAACAGATATCCTTACTAAATTCGAGGAAAGTTTGTGATATTCTCCTAACCCGATGGACAAACTGCCACCAAAACTTGGTACGTAGTGTCTGACCGGCCCTTGGGGTGAAATGGGATTTTACTTTCAAATAAGGCCCAACTATCAATTTTGTACAATGAAATCTGGCTTCAGTGAGGCTACGTCTTTTACATCATGCTGTTCAACATCATTTTCTTTGGCAAATTTAAATCCATTACACTCGGGAGCAGAAGGGTTAAATCTTTCCAAAGTAGATGAAAAAGACCATAATGCAGCAAAAGGTTGACTTACTCAATATAATCTAAGTGAGCGTCCGCCCAGTATATCTTCCCTGTGACATACTCAATGGTCAAGGCATTTGGCCAACCTAGCCTGGTGGTGATGATGTTCTTTCTCCGGGTTCCATCGAGACCTGCCCTTGCAATGTAGGGAGAGAGGCCCCAGTCTGTCCAGTACAGATGGCTGAAATAAACAATAACGAATATATATCTCATTTTACGATATTTTGTCTCATTTTACGATATTTTGTTTAGTATAGTTTTATATCACTATACCACACCTACACTTACATTTTGCTATTCAACTCTTCAAATCAACCTTATTTCCCACTAAAAACAACTTCAAAAAGAGAATTGATTTCCCGCTTATCCATACCACACTGCAACTACACCTACCCTGTTTTTGGATTAACAGCAATAGCCCTAGGGTTACTCATGCCACCATTAAGCAACGTCTTCCTACTTGTTCCATTCAGCTCCGACACAAAGATGGCTTCATACGTGATATCTGTCCAGTAAAGTTTCCTGAAAAGAACATAAGAGATGTGTTACAAGCTAATGCGTGAAATAATTATCATACTGCTTCCCATATTCCCGACCACCTGTCACCAACTCCTGTGTTTGACACTACGTCATGTGAGAAAACAGAGCGTCACTGTCTGGGCCTCAAACCCAAGCTTCCGATCACATGTCAGACACTCTCCCACAATACCACCGCACTCAATGACATGGTCACATGCAAAAATGGAAGAAAAAGTTGATGTGGATCTCTATTGCTCACACGAATGTCCTCCATTGAAAATAACAAACTATGGTCACCTTTAACCTCTTGAATCCCGGTGAACGACCAGTCAGTCTCTGTGATATTTTTATTCCCTTCAGCTGGGATGCTAGTTTATTGCTTGTTTTAGCATGTTTGATGTACAGTAGGGTAAGTTAGAACATGCCTGGGTAGATGGCGCCTTGGTACCGGACTTTGGCAGTCGTATGCGGGTGCTATACATCGTGAAAGTCAGACCCAATTTCGCAAGCACGTGACCACCCTGGGATCCCGGGATTTTCAAGTTTCAAAGAGGTTAAAATCTAGACAAATAAACTCAGGCAAGGGCACTTTATGTACTAACCTTCCAACCCAGTCCACTGCCAAACCCTCCCCATTAGGCATCTCGTGTTTCATAATATCTTCAAGATTTGACCCGTTCATAAACAAGCGCTGGATTTTGTGCGCCCGTGCATCGATGATGTAGATGCGGTTGTCTTTGAGGTCATAGTCTAGGGCGGATGCGAGAAGGAGGCCCATCTTGGTCAGGTTATAGTACTGACCAT
The DNA here is from genome assembly GCF_910592395.1 of Lineus longissimus. Taxonomy (NCBI): domain Eukaryota; kingdom Metazoa; phylum Nemertea; class Pilidiophora; order Heteronemertea; family Lineidae; genus Lineus; species Lineus longissimus. The sequence continues at coordinate 9,160,747 of NC_088322.1, forward strand.
CGAGGGAGAGATTCCTGATGTAGTATTGGTTGCTGAAGAGTAGCCAGGGAACGATGTCTGCAAGGAAAAATTAGTCTAATTTGTATGATCAGTAGGCATTCGTCCAATCCTAAGGGGCAGTGGTTCCAACATGACCAAAAACAGTTACATGTAGGAAGGAGAAGAACCAACCAACCGATAGCCCCCTTCTTCTTGGGATGAGATGTCTCCGCTGCTACAGACATGTTGTGTGTTTAGAAGAAGAAAGACTCGCCAAGAGGCTGTTGAACTGGCACCAGAACAAGATGGTGGCAAGAGGAGGCAGGCAGGACACGCAAAAGATAGCTCGATGAAGTTTTAACAACAAGATAGGACGGCAGCTGTTCTAGGTGAAGACTTGATAGAAGCTACCACAGACAAAGTAGGTGTTGATTCTATGAGCCAGACTGTACATAGGCCTCCATCGCTCATGGCTTGGACTTGGGGTCTTGTTGTGCCAAAAACGACTAAATAAATGAACCCTACTATCTCTCTTGGCACAACTCTTCTCATCGGCCAGCTTGACATATTTCTCATCACATTTGCAGGTATAGGAGCCTGGCGTATTGAAGCAGAGTTGACTGCAGGCTCCTGGTACTTCGGTGCATTCGTTGATATCTAAAAGTAAAAGGAAACCTGTCACGAAACACTGATGAATAAAATGGAGTTTTAAGCAGCCTTGTAAAAAAGTTAGGGAGGAGTAAGTTTCCATTGATTAACATTAGCAGTTTTGAGTACCCCTCGGGTAGTGTAAAGTTGTCTATTTCTTCTTCAGCATTCGCTCAGCACTTGGAACTGTTTTTCTCCAGGGAGTGTTCCTCCTCCGAGGCAGATGAGCATTTTCACGTGCCACTATGGTTAGGCACCAGTTGGGTTTATTGGCCTAGTGACTCTTGTCTTTGGCCAGAGGTAGAGTCCATGCAAGCTACTTATGTTTCTTACTTGTTGGGGTCTTTTGCTTGCCATGACATAGACACCAGATACAAGGAACTTCGCTTTTACGTTTAATTTGAAGGACTTGTGCCAGGAATTTCAAATTCTTGAAAGCCACACTGGTTTATCCAAAAGTACAATCCTGGGTTCTCCCGGGATCGAACCCAGGCCCTATTGTGTGGTGATAACCACTAGGCTAGGAGTCCCCACGATAGTTAAACATTCGAGATAGCATCCGGGTAACAACCGCACTCACCACGACAGCTCCTCCTATTGGTTGAGAGTTTATAACCTGGGTTACACTCGCAGTAGAAACTTGTCACAGTGTTGATGCATTTATGCTGACATTGGTTGGACGTCATCGTGGCGCATTCATCTACGTCTGGAGAGAAGTAAAAGTATTTATCCTGTGTCAAATTCTACCATGACAGTGTTCTCCACAGGGTTTTCCTGGGATAGGGTGGTACCCTATATTCTTGACCCATATTCAAGAAGTTTGTCAGTGTGCAACATAAGGTAGTGTGGCCAGTAATGGTATGGTGGCCCTAAGCTATAGAAACACTTTACAAAATTTTAGAGCAAGGTAGAGTTGCTGCTCCAAGGTAGGGTGGTAAACTCCTAAGGTAGGGTTGGATGCCCTAGCTGACAAACGGCCTTGCGGAGAACACTGCGTGACCCTGCCAAAAGGCTACAGGAATCAATAAAGGCACACACCATATCACCAGATGTACATATGCCGAAGCATACAACTTCCAGGTTCAAGTTAGCAAAATTATTTAAATGGCTGGGTTCGAAAATCACCTAGTCATCATTAGGGATTTGCAATAACCACACCAAAGAGGGGCAGGATTTGAAATAGCTAGGCCATGAGGGCTACAGATTTGAGCCAGCTTTTAAGGATTTGAAATAGCTAGGCCATGAGGGCTACAGATTTGAGCCAGCATTTAAGTTTATGTCCTCAGGAAAACAAATACGACTTACTGCAGTGAGCTTCATCCGACCGATCAGGACAGTCAGGGTTTTTGTTGCAGACTAGAGCATAGTTGATACAACTACCGTCCTCGCAGCGGAACTGGGTACCCGGACACGTTGGGGCAGGCGTTACTGAAGAGAAAAGATTAATATCAGTTATTTTCCGATCACCTTTGATCTGTTCTATCCATGAGAGTAGAGGTGACATTTTGGTCCTGTTGTGTTCCTCATGCATTGATCCCAGGACTGCCTGGCTGGGATTTTTGGGTAAAGTCTCAGGGGATGTCCTACATTGTGGGGATGTCCGACATTGTAGCCAGTTCATCCGTCATCTCCTGATGGTGGCATTCCAGGGTTCTGCGTTGGTGTAGGGGTATGACAGGCATTTTTTTCAAAAGAGGGAGGCCTGACTACTTACGGCACATGTCTTCTTTCTCGTCAGAATTGTCCTGGCAATTATCCTGACCATCGCAGACTTTTTTCTTATCGATGCATCGCTTGTTGTCGCAACTGAATTGATTGTCAGGGTCGCACACAGGATACGCTGTAAAAAATGGTATTATTTTAAAGGAAACCTGTAGCGAAACGCTAATAACTATGGGGAGTTTTGAACGGCCTGATTGAAACCTAAGGCGGGAATAAGCTTCCATTGATAAATATTAGCAGTTTCGAGGTCTCCTCAGTAGTTGATTATGTAGCCAATGAGCTGCATAAGAAGTAATCACCAATTTAGTTCTTTTTACAACGTTCAGCAAGACAAAATAAAGACCATGACTGGGCCTCTTTAACTCTCTGACCACCGTCTTTAACACTTTCACTGCGGTAGCAACTTCTTAGACAGTGCCGCCATGTGCTGACAGTCGATGTCAATAATGATCAGTGTAGCTTACTTAACAGTCAGAGCTATTCATAAGTTTCGCCATCTTTATTATTAGGTGGAAACTAATTATTCCGGAGTTCATTTGGCATGTTTAACCTCTTGAATCCCGGTGACCGACCAGTCGGTCAATTTGAAATAACGTTTTTTTCCAACGACCAACAGGTCGGTCTCAGTGATATTTTTATTCCCTTGAGCTGGGACACTAGTTTATTGCTTGTTTTAGTGTGTTTGATGTACAGTAGGGTCAGTTAGAGCATGCCTGGGTAGATGGCACCTTGGTACCGGACTTTGGCAGTTTGTATGCGGGCGCTATACATCGTGAAAGTCAGAACCAATTTCGCGAGACGTGACCACCCTCGGACCACCCTCGGATTCTGGGTTTTTCAAGTTTTGGGATTCAAGAGGCTAATGAGGGTGCAACCAATTGATGACGTGAGATGCACTTAAACACCCACACGATATGGATCCACTTGACTTTACTTTTCAACATAATATTCAACTTTTCGACACAATTTTCAACTTTTCTACTACACATTCTACTTACTACAATTAGCTTCATCTGACAAGTCTCCACAGTCATTATCATGGTCGCACCGCCAGGCTGCGTGGACACATATCCCATTCGCGCACTGCATCTGGTGAGACTGACACGAGCGTTTCGGACAGTTCTGTTGCTCATCCTCACCACCAGGGCACTGGCGGTAACCATCACAGACGTTAACGTTTGGAATGCAGCGACCTTTCGATGCACAGGTGAAGAAGTCGGGAGGACATGTTTTGTCGACTGGAATAGAAAATTGCCATGTTGTACAGGTTAGTTAATATATATACTGTTCATAATTTCAAAGCTGAATAAGTTTCTATACAATTTTTCACAGTGGTTTTCAAGATCAAATTCAAAAGTTTGAAATTTTTGTTGATGCTTCAAGGTGATAGGGAAGGTCCATGCATACAACTCATAACATAAACTTTAGTTACCCATATGAAATTATTTTTGCACCCACTCAATTCAATATGGCCAACACATCAAGGTGACTTTAAAGGCCTACGCCATTTGTTTATAATTTGAAATTCGTAATTGAATTAGAAAATTTCAAATTTTATAAATACGTACTAAGCATTGCCGTTGTGAAGACAGATATACAAATACTATGAATACCAAGTTTAAACAAATTTCAACATTGCCGTTTTGTAGACTGATATACAAATACTATGAATACCAAGTTTAAACAAATTTTAACATTGCCGTTGTGTAGACTGATATACAAATACTATGAATACCAAGTTTAAACAAATGTAAACATTGCCGTTGTGTAGACTGATATACAAATACTATGAATACCAAGTTTAAACAAATGTAAACATTGCCGTTGTGTAGACTGATATACAAAAACTGTGATTACCAAGTTTCAGCAAATTCGTAGGCACGCTGTTTAGGATGACTGCCCTGAGTTTTCAAACACTCAACTTACTGCAATTAAGCTTGAGATCTTCATCCGAATTATCTCCACAATCATCGTCCCCATCGCAGATGAACCGGTTACTTATGCACTGGCCGCTATCACATGTGAATTGGCCAGGGAAACATGTGCGGTTCTCATTTTCTGTAAGTTAAAATGATTTCATGTAACTGTTATCTTTTTGAAAGTTGAGCGCATACAGCATATATACAACTGCATCCGGAACAGAACAAACATCTTCTGTTCTTATCTATTCTATCATTCTATCATTGAGAAGAGGAGAGGAGAGGAGAGGAGAGGAGAGGAGAGGAGAGGAGAGGAGAGGAGAGGAGAGGAGAGGAGAGGAGAGGAGAGGAGAGGAGAGGAGAGGAGAGGAGAGCAGAGCAGAGCAGAGCAGAGCAGAGTAGAGTAGAGTAGAGAGAAAACTAATGGCAATCCAAATCCTCATCAGATCTATTAGAACAATCTTTGCCATTGGACATCTATCTGAAAAGAATGGAATAGAATAGAAACAAAGAGAAAACTCACGGCAATCCAACTCCTCATCAGCTCCATCTGGACAATCCTTACGGCCGTTACACAAGTGGTAATGCGCCAAACAACGATGGTTGCTGCAGCGGAAGTAGTCCTGCGGACAATCCTGTGCGGCGCAATACGTCTCGTATTCATCCGAGCCATCCGTACAATCCTTGTCACCATCGCATAAATAGTGCTGGTGGATGCACACACTGCTGTTCATACACTTGACGTGATCCGGCCGACACGTCACATCTGAAAAATGAGACAAGATACTGGCACTGTTAATGCATACTCTATAAGTTTTATCGTAAGCTCTACAAGTCATACATGTACTGTAAAACTACAAGTTATACCATACACTCAACAAGTTATACTGTAAACTCTACAAGTTATACTGTAAACTCTACAAGTTATACTGTAAACTCTACAAAAATTATACTGTAAATCCTCCAGACCACAAAATGATAGGACTCACAAACTGATACAGAATTTCTTACTTGGGCAATTCAATTCATCAGACATGGTCTTGTCCCGGCATTCATTATACCCGTTACATCGGGCAAGCTTATCAATGCAGCGGCCATTTGTGCATCGGAAGGAATCTGGGTCGCAGGTGGGGAAATCTAAAAAGGGAAATAAGGGTATGTCTTATGCATGAAACACGGACATATCAAGTTGCCTTGTCGCCTTGTCGCCTGGGATTTGAACCACCAACAGAATTAACGCTCTACAACTTGACATCTTCCAATGTAATTAGAACCCTCACAAGAATATCTTCATTCCTGCACCATCGTAGAGAGGAATTTGCTACACAGGAACTTCCGCAGTGAACCAAGGGGCCTTTCAAGGTTGCCTTTGTAGCTTCAAACAAGACTGATTCTATCCTTCCCCGCTGTTCCTTTCCGTTGACAATTTTTAAATCAAGCCTTTACCCTGCAACAGAGGCTACCTACGTACATTTGCATAATTGCGACACTTAGGTATTAAGCAATTTAGATTCAGATTCAGACACAGATCTTTAGATTGCCAATTGTTGAAATTGATGTGTTATTTGGAAAAAAGTCTGATACTAAAGGCAGTTGCAGCACGAAAAGTTCTTATAGTGCTGGCCTGTTAGAGGGACAACTTGGGTATGAGATATGTTGGTTTGTCATATGAAAATGGCTTCCAGTCAGACCATGACTTCTCCAGTCGGGACTACTGAAAACCCACTTAAAGTGCAATAAACCGTTTGCTCAAACAGAATGTATGCACAGTCCTGCCCTAATTCACAAATCATGTCAAAAACTGCCTCACAATACAAGCAAAGGTCATATACTAGAGTTCAGCTTTAGTGACATACCACATTTACATATTGTGGCACATTGTGGCGCGCAGGGGTATCATTTTCCTGGTCAGCTAAATCCCACGCTCAAGATGCCCCTTTAAAGAGCCTAACAAGGCCCGAACAGCCCATTAGGGTCCTCTGCCCGACTGGTGCAGTATGCTGGAGAAAAACGTGCCACCTACCACAGCCTCTTTCGTCCGTTCCGTCATGGCAGTCATCGTCATAATCACATCGCCAATGCATGTTGATACAACGGCCATTGTCACAGACAAACGAGTATGGCGGACAGGTGCGGTCAGCTGGAAATAAATGTTGAAATCAGGTTACTCAATCATTTATACATTCGAATGATCGAGAATTGACAAATGTGAAAACGTTGCTTTACACTTTAACAATTTTCCTCCGATGATCCCGCAAACAAATAAATTCACCACATGCGATAATCATTGCAGGTTACTGCAATAAGAAGCGCCTGTGTGCAGGCTTGACCAACTGACTCAGTCACTAAACACAGTGTGGAAGCACTTGATATATTCTTAATTATGTAGTAAAGCTGGCATCCATCGGGCAACAAAATCACGACCCTCTAAGATCAGTACCCACTTTTGAAAAAGTCATTTCGACACCTCCAGATATACCTACCACAATAGTTAGCATTTTCTTCACTGTTGTCACCACAATCGTTATCTCCATCACATACCGCCCCCTCCCACAAACATTGTCCATTTGCGCAAACAAAATTATCATAACCCTTTGAACAATTGTTCGCTTTTGGCACACACATCTTGCCGTTGTTCGCCAGGATCTTGTTCGAGTCGTCACATTTGCAACTGACGCCGCCATTTGCGTCTGGCAGGCAATGATCCGAGCACCCACCATTGTGTTTGTCACAAGGTCCAGTGGTACCTGAAACCGGCAAATAGCAGTGAAAATGTATTTCAAAAGAAATATGAAATTTCTTATGAACCTGTAATAATGAGGGCATCTGTAAAGCAAGAAATGAGAAATCACGAAATATAATAGAAATGAATTCTAGAAATGAAATAGAAATGGGTGTTTAGGCCATTCAACATAAGTTACTTGTTTATCATCACCACCCGTCCCGACTTTATGCTCAATGCAGTGAATGCATTGTTTGTCCATAGTATGTGCATGCGTGCATACAAGTGTGTATACTGTATATTGGGCGAATGCTTGCAACAGGGGAGACTGCTAGCTGTCAGATTTAAGTTCATGGGCAAAAAATATCAAATATCAAATATCAAAGGCCCTTCCGCTCAATCATCGTCACCCAAACAAAATATCAAATATCAAAACCCCCCCCCCCCCCCCAATATCACAAGGTTGAATGATGATAAACAAGTAATTTATTTTGAATGGCCTTACAGAAAGTAGAATCAGCATAGTCTGCTTTTTACGCATCAGTAATAGACAGCTTCAGCCTGATTAAAACATGTGAACAATCGGGCCCACAGCAGGGTTCCATTCAGAAGCTCACATATGACTTAATGATGCATCAATGCTCTGATACCATCTGAGGTGTGGGAAGGGCATTGTATTTCTTGTACAAAATTCGCTTGTAGACTGCAGAAAAACCAACCACTTGAAAAGAAATGGGTACCAACTACAGGTATATTTCATTTGGCTCTGACGGCAGTATCATAATATGATGTCGAACTTACAGATTTGCCTCTCTTTTGTGAAGACTTGCACATCCATAGGCCGACTTGTCAGTCCGGACAACATTGTAACCTCATCTTCACCGTTGTGTTTCAAGGCACGGAAAATCCCCGCTGGAAAGAAGGAAAAAATATTGCACATACCTATCTAGCTAAGCAACAAAAACAAGAATACATCACTACCGCACACTCAGATTTGGCACATCACTTAACTTCGATTCACACGGCTAGATATCGGAAAGCCCTCTCCAAGCCAGAGTTCCCCACCTAATCCTCCAAAGGAGAAGCGCCAATAACAGGGCAATAGAAAAATCAAATCCAAGTGAGAATCATGGATAACGGGTGACGAACTTCTCGGCTCTGGCCTAGGCTGAGACATCACACCAAATAAGCCAAATTGGCACCCAAACGTAGCAGCACATTCATCGAGCAGAGGACGTCACTTGAAGGCATTTTCACCTTAGTCAGCAACAGCACTGAGTTCCACCTTGCAAAGATGCACACTCCCAGACTCAGACCAGCCTATGCCGGTCAAAAGCCATTACACCTTACCGTGGGTCCAGTCTGTCCAATACATGTAGTGTCCATGGATGGACACGGCAAAAGGATGTGCGGTCCACGACACGAGTGTCTCCCTCAGCGTACCATCCATGTTGGCTCTTTCAACGACATCCCTGACGAATAGAGGAAACCATCATGAATACTTTTAAAGGAACACAACATGCCTTTACTGTTAAGTTACTGCGTCCTCCTAGCCTAGCGATGCTATGTCGGTTGGGTTGCTGCGCCAATTCCCCCCTGACAAAGTCATAAACCATTTGAGCTCAAGTGCCCTACACACAAGCAATTTCTGTTACATTGATCGACCTGCAATCATGATCACATGCAACTAAAATCGCAGCGACCTGCTATAGATATCAAACCTAGCAATTACTAGTTTTACCGCGGACAACTATCGCCCATAACTGGCATATTCGGTTATATGAACCAGCATGATCACAGACCTAAGGTACCATCGTGGTATCTCACAAACTGATTGACAGCTCACACAAGCAATTAGATTAGCTATTAATATTATTACTTACATCTTTGCATCTGCCCAATACATCTTTGGTAGTCCGATTTCTGGGTCGATGTCGAGCGACAGGCCATTCGGCCATCCAAGGTTTTCAGAAATCAAGACAGTGCGGGAGTTTCCTGCCATTGTCGCGCGTTCGATCTTTGGGTTCTTGCCCCAATCTGTCCAGTACATGTACCTACAAGAAAAAAGGGGGGTTTCATTTTTGATCACCTTGAGTTCACCCTTTTGCTACTGCACATATGGGCACCCCCGTGCCACAAGGAAAATGACTGGTTTGAAGAAAAATGTTGCCACTTGGCAGTAATTTGGGTCATATCGAATAGCGATATGTAAGATGATTTTCATAATCAACTCCAAGCAGAATTTCATGATCAACTGTAAAATGAATATCATGATCAATTTGAACCTACCCTTTGCACGGATCCAATACAATAGCTCTTGGCGTCTCAACGCCAACTAATTGGACTGGTTGCCTTTTGTTTACATCCATTGAGTTTATCGCATGTAATTCCTTGTCTGTCCAGTAAATGCGATGTCCAACCCAGTCATAGGCGATGCCTTCTGGTGCTTTGATGACTGTAAATATAAAATAGGCCAAGAAATAGATCAAGACAAGCTGAGCAGAGTTGTGCTAAACTACATGGAATTTTGCTAAGTCTACGAAAAAACACAGCCCTTTTCCTTGTTTTAAAATGCCTTCTCAGCCATACAAGGAAGCTGTGCTGCATGAAAAAAGTATGATTACCCCTTATTTGGATAGCATGTCCTAAATTATGGACCCTGGGAGATACTATGGATGACAACCTTTCTGCAGTTTACACATCCCTGGTTTGGTGTCAGGACATCCTTCTTTATGCTACATGTACTTGAGCCTGGCGCAAGAGCGGACTTTTACTACATCACACAAGGCATGTGCTTGATAGCTCGAGATCAAGGCTTCCCAAAGGGCGACACATCCCTGGTTTGGTGTCAGGACATCCTTCTTTACGCTACATGTACTTGAGCCTGGCACTAAGCAGACTTTTACTAGAACACACCAGGCATGTGCTTGAAAGCTCGAGATCAAGGCTTCCCAAAGGGTGGCACAACCAGAGGTTCGTGCAGTGACCATCTCAATCGCAATCGACAAAGACCTCTGCAATGTAGATTATTTACAAACCTGTCTTGTTTCCCTCATTCTTGAGCAACACTTCCACATTACCCAAGTTGCTGAGTGAGACTCGACTTATCGTTTTCTCTTTGAACTGCGTGAAGTAAAGCATGCGATTTTGAGCGTCGAAATCGAGGCCCACAGCGCCAGAAAGATCGTGAATGGGAGCAAATGGCCGTGAGGTGTCGTCCGTATCCAAACTGAGGCTGCGGATTTCCGTCTTCATGGCAAAGATGAGGAAATTTTCAATATCTGAAATTCGTTTAAACAAGGTGCGATCAAGTTATGGCCTATTTCATTTAGAATCCAAATCAATATTTATAAATCTTCTAAAGAAGAAAAGTGAAACTCTGGCTAACTAGCCATGCGATATAATTGCCAACTGTAGTTTCAGCAGCAGGGGTTCAGTAGGCCTATACGTCAGAATCCTGCATTCTGAACTATCTGAGGCACTCTGTCAGTAGCCTTGGCGTAGAAGCCAAGAAGAAATTCTTACCATTTATCGATATATCATGCACCTCTGGTTATGGTGCACCTAACCCAAGTCGATCAAAATCTGCCATGTGTATACACTATGTGTATAATGGTATATATCAAAACCAACATTTGGCGGATCATTTTTCGATAGCACAGACCTCACTTTCTGTGGTCGTTGCGCTGCTAATATGTACTGAATTTTCAAAACAACTTCACGTGGTTTGCCCTTGCAATCTTCTTGGAACACTGCATAAGTTTCATGGTGAATTATTTTGTAGTTTGTGAATGAGACACAAACGCGCTTTGATTGCCGATATCGTCAGACCTGGCAAATGATAGCTCTCGTACCTCCGCAAGACTTCCCATCATCTTTCAACTCCCCAATAGCACAATCGCATATAGGTGGCGCTTTATTCGGCATTGGGAAACAGATTTGGGCACATCCACCATTATTATCGGTACACCCATTGTCTCCGGTTGGCTGGGCCTGCTTATCGAAGACGAAAAGGCTACTCAGGTCCTCCAAGCTGCGGCGAATGATCTTAACCTCGTCGGCGCTGCGCCGGGTCACATGACGTCTCTTCCTGGAACTCGGCCGCGCTATTTTCTGAACCTGTTGGTGAAAAGTAATGTTTATGATTAGCAAAGTGAAATAACTCATTCAATGCTTTAAAGCCAGCTTTGTTCATTTGAGGTCACCTGCAGCCATAGCCTCCATATTCTGGTGCACAAAACCTCTAACCATTGACTCTCAATAACGCAGCTGCCCGCTTACCATTTGTAGATTGAAATCTGCCCAATAGATGTCAGTGTTGGACAAAACAACAGCTACAGGATTGGGAAGGTTGGTTCGAATATATTGTCGACTTCCGCCATTCCATGAGACTTTCTGGAAAGAAGAGAAAGAAATCAATATCCTGGCATCTGAAGCTAAGGCCAAAAAAAGTTAATGTTATGTTTTCGGCTTTGACGCCCGCGTCAATTCCAACCCCACGTGTCAATATCTTTTTATTTGCCCATTCAGTAGCCAGCAAACGATATCCTGAACCTGAGCGCCATGTGGTGTTTATTTGAACTACCCTCCACATGACTCTTCGTTTGAATTTCCCTCTACACGTCCATTGATTTGTATACATTATTCAGCATTGTTTGGCCACCTGTTTACCAACTGAGGGGAGGCCTGGCAGGAGTCCACATGTCTCCAAGAGAAACTATGTGAAACACTAGCAGATTTGCATCACACTGTCATGACGTTCTTGAGGACCAACGGTATGAAAGTTTAACCAGTCGAACGCAAAGAAGAATAAACACTACTTGCCTGTATGGCATCCACAGCAGAGTCGACCCAGTACACATCATGTGTCGTGATATCTATCGTTATCCCGGTCGGGCGTGACACTCCGGTTGTGACGATACTGGTGGCATTCATTCCATTGAGGCGGCTACGAATGATTTTCCCATTGCTTCCCCGATCGATCCAGTAAAGATACCTGTACACAGATTATAAACAAATAAGCAAGTTTGCCATTGGTACAGCCACCAAAAACCTAACTGAACAACAGTACCAACTGCTAAGAATCTTCCAGTAAAGAACATTTTTTCTTGGCCGGGTCTATTTGGCAAGCCACTCGCCGAACAGGCATCTTTTTTTGTCCTGTTTGGAGAGCCGCTTGCCAAACAGCACTAAAAAGCCACCCTGTTCGGCCAGCCGGGCTTGCCAAACAGGTAAAAAATCTACCCTGATTGGCGAGCTGGAGACTTTACTTTACTATTAATGAGTTCGGCTCTCCATTCAGGACAAAAAAAAGTCGCTGTTTGGTAAGCCGGGCTTGCCAAGTAGTCACTTCCTTTTTTCTTTTGTCATGTTTTAAAGTGACACGTATTTGTGCAGCCCACACAACCAGACCAAGCATAGGATTCAGCCAGTGTCTCAACAAAAACAAAGAGTAAGAACACAATAACAGAGCGATAATGCCATGATGTCAGGAGCAGCAACACAGGCTCTGCTGAACTCCAAGGAAGACAGATGCAAGTCTATCCAAGGCACATTGATGAAGCTTTAAGGAGCCTAAACTGTGTGTTAAGATATGTGTTCTTGGAGTTACTTTCTATAAAGGTGAAACTACAGTGACTCCATTTTGCCAATCTAAAAAACATCAGAACTCATCCAAAATCCTCGAAATGGTAAAAGTATTCCCCGAAGGACGACATCTGTCACTTGTGCTCTGCATGCATGGCCTCCGAACAACATCTTGTCCGAATTTTGGTGTTTGATAGAGTCCTGGTGCTCGTACGTTTGGTAAAATGAAGTCACTATAGTTTCACCCCTTCACCTAGCCTGTCAACACAGAGAAGAAGAAGACAATCACCTCTTAATGGGATTAACAGCCAGCTTAAACGGGACATCCATAGTTGTAGAGAATATAATCTTCCTGTACTTGGTGTCCAAGCGTAGAACTTCAATATCAGTGGTCGTCTTGAATACGTTCACGAAGTAGAGATTCCCTGTCAACCAATCGAGCGACATGGCGTGAATTCCATAACTGCCAAGTCCATTCTCGATCACAGGTTTCATTTCCGTACCATCCTGTTTTATTTTGTAAATGCCATTGCCGGAACCTTGCTGGAAATTTCCCTGGGACCAATAAATGAAGCCCTTCGCAACGTCAGCTGTTACAGATCGGAAGACAGCTGAAAATAAAATGATTATAACGTTACTTGAGGGCTGACCATAGGCAATACTATTTTGGCTATAACTCGAAATCTCAAAGCAATTAGAACCCTTTCAAAACAAACGAATGCCAGGAAGGCAGATGCAAGGGTGGGGGGGGGGGTCTGTTGTTTGTTTTCAAGAGAATAGCCTCATTGATGCCAATTGGTCATCGAGTAAGTAGGGCATCTTTGAGTGGGTTCCTGGGGCTTGAGACAACAGCCGGTTGATTAATAGCATGGCCGAAGTTTCAACTCGAACCAAACTTTACAGTTGTCTAGTTCCTACCTGGTGCTTGGACAGCAGCGACAGGGATCATGGCCTCTAGTGGGTCATCTTTGAGTTCAAACGCACGCATGACGGTCGCTTGCTGGGTGATCAAGAATGATGTCGGCTCTGAAAATTAATTTGGATTCCTCAAATTCAAATTCGAATCATCTATCACATTTAACTTTCAGGTGATGTTTCATAGCATCTAAGCACACATGAGAGAGGCAATTTTTATTGCATCAGTCAAGTGCCAAGATCACTGTGATCTTTCATATCAAACCGGTTTAATTTTACAACTGCAAAATGACACTAAAAGAAACTTATTTAGTGTGACTCGTTTCCATCAAAATGAGACTCAAAGAAACCTCAATAATAAATGACGTGTTTCCAACAATATGAGACTCGAAGAGACTTCCATAATGAATGACTTGTTTCCATGAAAATGCGACTAAAAGAGACTTTATGTGTACATGACTTTTTCCAACAAAATGAGACTCAGAGACTTACGTGTACATGACTTGCCATCGCCACCAAGAGTGAAGCCAGTCGCACAGTCACACCTCTTTCCTCCGTCCGACTTCGGAAGGCAGAGTTGTTCACAGTCGCCATTGTTGGTACGACAACTACTTGTTACTTCAAAGAGATGGACTCACACATTATAGGATGAATTACAGTTGCACAGACATGTAAGGGCAAATACTGCTGCATAGTCACACTTTCCATGGACCTAGTTAACCTCTTGAATCCCAAAACTTGAAAATCCCGGGATCCCAGGGTGGTCACGTGGTTGCAAAATTGGGTCTGACTTTCACGATAGTGCCCGCATACAACTGCGAAAGTCCGGTAACGAGGGGCCATCTACCCAGGCATGCTCTAACTGACCCTACTGTACATCAAACACGCTAAAACAAGCAATAAACTAGAGTCCCAGCTCTAGGGAATAAAAATATCACTGAGACCGACCTGTCGGTCATTGAGAAAAAAACGTTATTTCAAATTGACCGACTGGTCGGTCACCGGGATTCAAGAGGTTAAGGGGGGAAGGTGTCAAATTGTTTTTCAATGTGATTTTGCCCAAAAAGTTTCAAAAAGTGACATTTGGTTCACAAAGAACATCCTCTTGCAAAGGGGGCCAACAATATGAGTCCTCCTTACGCATGTTTCCAAGAGTATTATCAAGTGAAATGGCCTGTCATTGTCAGGATGCCCGTAAAACCTCCCCCCCCCCCCCCCATCACGGTAAAAAAGCTAGCTATGCCCCACCTCTGCTATCTTCCACCGCTGGATTGGAAGGCCGATAATGGCTAGTGCCATTATCATACAAGTAAGATTAACCTACCTCCCTCATGCCTGCTACTATACATTTTCAATTTTCCGAGGTTGTTTGCAGCGCCTCCCCATAATTTTTCTGAGCCAATTATCGTCTTTTTCTGACTCAAATCGGACACTTTAACTTGCATTATTGTCTCGTAAGCAGAGTCGGTGTAGTATAATTTCCCGCCGCTGGTCGCGATTCCTCGAGGAGCATGAACTGTGGGCGAATTGATGAGCACACGGTCGTTTCCTTTTGGGTTGGTGACGGCTTGGCGAATCTGAAAACAAATTTGAATTTTACCAGTATGAAACTCAAGTCATAGGAAGTTACTTTTCTCCTTGAACTCGTGAATTGAACGTGCTCAACATCAGAAAAAAATGGCACATAGGATACAAAAAACACACTGTGACTTACGGCATGTAATTGCGGATCAGCCCAATAGAGAGTGTGACTAGGAGCATCATACGTCAGTCCGGTCGGCTCGCTGAGGATGTCGCGCGTCTGGATTGCGCCTATTTGGCCATCGAGAGAGATGCGCTGGATCTTTTTCGGGACGCCATTACCACCTCCGTCAATGAAGTACAGGTTTCTGAAACGGGAAATAATTTTTCAGGAGATTTCAGCTAAATTTGCTCAAAATGATCTGAACTGTTGAAGTGATCGATTGAGTTCCTTTGTCAATGGTATTTCTTTTTTTAAACTTGTTTTAATGCATGCAGTAGTTCTTCCTGATCTTCTGAAGTAACCATTTAGGCCCTGGTTTAAAAGGTATTTCATTTGTTTTACTTATACAATACATGAAGTTGTTCCAGAACTACTGAAGTAACCATTTGAGTTCTAGTGTCAATGGTTCTACTGAAGTAACCATTTGAGTTCTAGTGTCAATGGTACTACTGAAGTAACCATTTGAGTTCTAGTGTCAATGGTTCTTCTGAAGTAACCATTTGAGTTCTAGTGTCAATGGTTCTTCTGAAGTAACCATTTGAGTTCTAGTGTCAATGGTACTACTGAAGTAACCATTTGAGTTCTAGTGTCAATGGTTCTACTGAAGTAACCATTTGAGTTCTAGTGTCAATGGTACTACTGAAGTAACCATTTGAGTTCTAGTGTCAATGGTTCTACTGAAGTAACCATTTGAGTTCTAGTGTCAATGGTACTACTGAAGTAACCATTTGAGTTCTAGTGTCAATGGTACTACTTACTGAAGTAACCATTTGAGTTCTAGTGTCAATGGTACTACTGAAGTAACCATTTGAGTTCTAGTGTCAATGGTTCTACTGAGGTAACCATTTGAGTTCTAGTGTCAATGGTACTACTGAAGTAACCATTTGAGTTCTAGTGTCAATGGTACTACTGAAGTAACCATTTGAGTTCTAGTGTCAATGGTTCTACTGAGGTAACCATTTGAGTTCTAGTGTCAGTGGTACTACTGAAGTAACCACTCGAGAGAACTATAACAAAAACATCATAGCCGACGACAACAAAAAACAACTTACCCCTCGACTGGATCCACCACCATATCAGTCGGCTTGAACACCTTCAACGTCATCTCCAGAGCATTCTTGCCATTATTATTATACAGAATCTTATGGAACTGCGGCTTTTCCAAATTCATCACATTGATGGTGTGGTACTTTATGTCACCGTAATACAGGTTCCTGGACTTCCAGTCGATCGCCAGACTGTACGGCGTCCCGATGAAGCTGGTCGGTGCGAACAGCTCCCGGTTTTGACCATCAAAACCGCAGCGATGTACCTGACTCTGAAAGACAAGTATCGTCAATGAAAATTAAGTTAAACTGCCAATTATCTGCAGACTTTTCATTTTAGCAGAAATTGCAAATAAACTATATTCATAAAAATTTAAATTAAAAAAAAAATTTTTTTGATAGGAAAACCTCAAATATTGTAACTTGTCAAATAGGAAAAATACAGATTTTGCAGTGTGCAGTGTTGAAAATTAGCATATCAAACCAGAGCCAGATTTGATAGTCTTTGCCCAGTACCGGAATCATCAGCTGCTTGCATTCGCCGAAAATATTCAACCTCAAAATGGCTTGAAAAAGGAAGGATGAATTTGGATGATTTAAAGATTACATGACGTTCTCTGCATGTCACCTGCACCTAAGGGGACATGTGGAATGACGTACCGTGCAAGTCACCCACAGCAAAATGGTTCAAATGATTAACTTACTGTCTGATTATGTTCAAAGTATTCAATCCAATAAATCATCCTCTTCTCGCTGTCAAAGTCAAAGTCGATGCCATTACGGATGTTCGAGATTGGAACAAAAGGCTGGATAGTGGCATTGAGAGGCGGTAGACTGACTCCTTGAAGACTGTACTTAACTAGGACCATCAGAAACATCTTATCATCTAGAAGAAAATAAAAGCATAAATTTGATGTGAACCAAATATCGCAAAGCAAGTTTTTAATTAGAAACAAATTTATACAATGTAATGATACGTTGAGAACTAAAATGCACCATGATTCGACTGCCATCAAATTGATGAAACATCACCACTTCAAAGCGGCATTTCATAGAGTATTCTGCAGAGCCATAGATCATACCGGTTTCTGCAGCGCCAAGCGACTAAGGGTATCACTTCCCAGAACAGGATGCAAGTCCCTCACAGCTGCATGTACCTTCCTAGGCAAGCCTCAGATACACATTTATACAACTGGGTGGAGAGAAGCAAGTAGGATTAAGTGTACTGCCCAATGACACGAAATCAGCGAGAAAACGACAATCCTTCATGGAGTTGAACTCATTACCTCCTAATTAGCTTGGCACTCTAACCACTTTACCATCGAGGACGAGCAGAAACAGATATACAGTGGAACCCCGGTCGGCGACCACCTCAGTAACGCGACCACCCCGCGAACACGACCAAAATTCTCCGGTCCCGAATGGTTTTCTCTCTAATTCCCATTAACTGGCCCTCGCTAACACGACCACCCCGGTACCCAGACCGCGACCACCAGCTTGGTCGCTCCCAAACTGCAAATTAACCCCGCTAACGCGACCATGAGGCCTAATTGCCGTAATCAACCATGACCGCATCGTATCAATTGGCACCTTCTCGCAAATCCGTGTTGATAATTAGCACCTCGAACACATGGGAATCCATATGAAAATAAATGATGTGTAAGTGAGTTTGATCAAATGTAAGCGCAAATAAAATGAAGAATAAACTTTCTTTTCGACTCACGGTTTGTGTTTTCATCATTTAGTATTAAATGATGTCAAGAGGCATGCACACGTAGTTTTTAGGACAAATAAATTATGTTGATTAGTAAGAGTACCGATACTCAAAGTAAAGAATGCTTACTACGTCGTAATGTTGATAAAATACGTTATTAAAAAGATGATTTAATCAGTACCAGTTCAAATTGGCTGAAGTTAAAGCAGGAAGACATCAGGAAGAATTCTCAACATCTTCTCACATCACCTCTCTCAATGTTAGCGGGAATATTAGCTCGACATCAAGAAGGGCAGCTGCCGATGGTGTGAATTACATGCTTGTTCTAATTAGCATGCTCAAGTTTTAATGTAATGTTTGGTCTAATTAGCTCTCGTCAGTTTATTTACTCATTTACATAAGTTGCAAATTAAACGCAAAACACTCAAGAAAATGATTTTTTATTCGTAATATACACACAAAATTATCGAATCACCCGGTGGCGTAGTCATTCATGCATGTCAATGTACACACAGCAGGACGATGTTTTGGCGGGAAAACCTACTTATGATTCTTAAATTCACTAACGCGACCACCCCGGTAACACGACCACTTCGGCTTAGTCCCTTGGGTGGTCGTGTTACCGGGGTTCCACTGTAACTTGAATAGAAACAGGCATGCCAAGAATATATAGGACCGTTGAAAATCCATGTTATACCCGCAGCACAAGTCTTCTTGTTCGAGTCGAGACGCATCCCAGCCGGACAGACACACTTGAAGCCAGAGGATTCAGTTGGTGACAGAAGACAGAGATGGCTACACTGTGAATTGAGGCAGTGGTTGGTTGCTGAAAGAGAAATAATCAGAATGAAGTAAAATAGATAAGATTCAAACTGCAGTATTAACTCACGTGTGAAAGTCTCAATACACATAGATTAGATTCCACTGGAGTACTAGCTCATGTTCGCATGTCACGCTACAACAAAAAGTGCAAACGACACTTGTAAGACTTTTTCATGGAACTATTATTTGTATTCCGAGGGTGCAAGGCACCATTAACATGTACTAAACGCCCGGAAATATTTGCATGCCTCGCGTCAAGCAAAGAAAACAACAAATCAAGACCATACCATTTGGCTGACGCAGCGGGTGCTGGATCAAAACAGCAATGGCTCCCTTCAGGGAGTGCACGTCCACCGTCTTTCCCGTACAGCTGAATTTCCCGCATCGGCTGATCCGTTTGTAGTGCTCATCTGACCAATAGATGTAGTCTTCAAACACAGTGATTGATACAGGAGAATGAATCAACTGAAATGAATGATAACAATCTATACTATATCAGGGTTGATATCATTAATGGCCGGGTCTATTTGGCAAGCCGCTCGCCGAACAGGCATCTTTTTTTGTCCTGTTTGGAGAGCCGCTTGCCAAACAGCACTAAAAAGCCACCCTGTTCGGCAAGCCGGGCTTGCCAAACAGGGCAAAAATACTACCCTCTTTGGCGAGCCGGAGAGGTTACAACATGTTGGCCAATCAGAGAGCAGTGACGTCATATTCGAATTTATATGCGCATATTTAACAATGGCCGACTTCCCGCTCTCGATTCAATTTCTGTTACTAAACTCGGGTTTTGGTCAATAATCCATGAAGAAGCATGTACATGTACATGACTGTATGGATTTACAAAAAAAGTCATAAACATGATTTAACTGATAAGCATGTTAAATGCATTAGTGTGCATTTAAGGCGTTTCACTGTAACTCCAGTGTTGCTGACCGTGTTGCCACGAATGATAATGAGCTCCTGGATGGTTGAATATGCATGAGTTCGGCTCTCCATCTAGGGCAGAAAAAAGGCGCTGTTTGGTGAGCCGGGCTTGCCAAATAGTCACTTCCATCATTAAAAGTAATTCACAAATAGCTCATCTTAGGACACTACAATGCACCCAACGGGAGACAAGATTTACGCGCACACCGGTAACTTAAACCATTTTGGCGCTAATCGCTGGCTGATATCGAGTACATCACCAGTCTGCACCATCTTGGTTTTCCGAGAATTGGTTTAGCATTGTTGACGCCTGTACATCATGTACATGGTTACATAGTTCCGTTTTCAAGAAGTATTACACTCATGAAAAAAAGTGTTACTCACAAACCAGCACCCCATTTACACCAAACCCACAACATACCAGCACCCACACAATCCGATTTTTATACCTCGAACGGCCTGCGCCATGGGTATATGCTAGTAGACTTAACCCATAATGATGAACTTACGAGTCAGACTCATAGTAATTTCAACAACTTCTCTTATCAAGGGTGTTTTCTTCTGTTCATAAAAAAGGAGTTGAAATGTTCGAAGTTCTCACCTGACTGCTGGCAATAAGTGTTGTTCTCCCAGAACCATCGTAATTACAATAATCGATATAGTCCAACCTGGAATCCATGAAATACAACCTCCTTGCAGGGTAATCGATCGTTATCCCCTTCGGCCAGAAGACCTTTTCGCTGATGATGATCTTACGATCAGAACCATCCATGCCGGCTCGTTCGATTCTTGGTGGCTTTCCCCAGTCGCTCCAGAACATCAGTTTGTCCCTGTAATGTATCGATGAAACTAATTTACACCAGTCAAATTTCCTTAAATTCTAAGAAGAAAGTATCTGCCACCTGGTAGTCTTTCCACTTAAAGAGTAGCAGTTAAATTCACGCTTTCCACTGCATAACTTTGGTTTGGGAAATGTTCTAATAAAGCCATTATTCAATGGCTGAACTGCAGGAAATGCAGTGTTCCAGACTGATTTCTTTCAGTGTGAGGGGCTATAGGCCCCTTGCCCTCCCCTCAGAAGATTTACACCTTTTGCTCAAAATCCAGGGCACGCCCCAGATGACTGGCTTGTAGTCCCTTACTGGATAAGATAGTCAAATGAGCGGACCTGACAATTTAAATAGCTTAAGCAGGCTTATTAAACTTGCACATCAACATTTTTCATCTGACTGATAAAGGTGTAATCAAATTTCATTAAAAAATGAACATTTTCGAACCGATCTCCTTACCTTGGGTCCAAAGCCATAGCACTCGGTTGCGAGATCCCACTGGAAAAGAGAAGTGCCCGATGTGTCCCATCCAGCTTCACGACCTCTAAAGTCTCCAAGTACCAGTCCATGTAGTAGAGGTTCTCAGCAACCCAGTCCACCGCCAAGGCAGTCGTTACATCAGCGCCGTTATCCAAAAGCTGGAAGTAACGTGTTATTAAAAGACAATTGCAAATCGTTCAATTTAAAGGGACACTATAGGCAGCAGCTTGGCAGGCAAGAGAAAGTTACACAAAGTTACACGTTATCCAAAAGCTGGAAGTAACGGGTTATTAAAAGACAATTCCAAAATCGTTCAATTTAAAGGGACACTAAAGGCAGCAGCTTGGCAGGCAAGAGAAAGTTACACAAAGTTACACGTTATCCAAAAGCTGGAAGTAACGGGTTATTAAAAGACAATTCCAAAATCGTTCAATTTAAAGGGACACTATAGGCAGCGGCTTGGCAGGCAAGAGAAAGTTACACAAAGTCGCCAATAGGGTTCTCTCACATCATTTGGTGACCCCTCTCCCAGCTGGTTATCTGTGGTGTGAAGACTTCAACATGGGCACTGGATAAAATCATACTCAAATAACCTTACCACAGTTGCATTGGTCCCATTGAAAAATGCACTAGAGATGGTATTCCCCACTGTATCTGCATAATAGAGCCGGCCAGTTTTCTGATGGAAGCTCATGCACGAGGCGTAGCCAATGGCAGGAACAGGTAGGACAGAGAAGGTCCAACTGGCAATGTCCGCCTTGACGATGTTGTTATGAGTCGTTGCATACAAGACGACGGATGTATCTAGAATAAACAAAGTTAGAGAATGATGACAAGATTGATGACGAAACTCTACCACATTTCTTGGATCTGTACCAAGAAAATCAAATTGAACTTCAGTACCAAATTACCATTGATGACATCACTGGCCCAAAACCTAATTCTTTTGACAACTGATTCTAAAATCTTACTCAAATGAAAAAGACCATACAAACAAATCAAATCAGCTACATTCTTTATCAAATCATCAGTTGAATTCAGTGATATAAAATATAGAGAACAAGAGGCCAAGGGCCTCGCGCTCAGCTGAAATTTGGTCCAAACAGCATTATGGACAAGATGGTGGCCCAACTACAAGGAATGTGATAAAATGAATCAGATACAAACATTCCTTATCAAATCACCGAGTTTTATACATGTACATATGAATGATTTATAGAGAGAAAAATAGCACGATATAGAATTATGTAATTCTTTTAAAGAGAACTCGTCTAGTCAATTTATCCTGCCACCTGCGCGATGTTGTCAAAATAACCACCTGCTGACAACAGGGACTGATATTTCATATGGTGACGACATCAAATGGGACATTAGAGGGACTATGTCATTCAACTTACTGTCCGCAGCAAAACACTGCTTGCTTTTCTCGTTCAGATAGTAGCCATCGTCACATTCACATTTATACGACCCTTTCAGATTGACACACGTCTGGCTACACTTTCCAGGTGTTTCGCACTCATTTTCATCTGAAAATTGAACATGAAAAACTGTAAATTGGTTCAGTTTTCAAGAACCGAACCGATACCGACTGGAGGTATCGTGAAATGATATACACGTAGCAGTGTTTGGTTAGACTATTAAATTATCAATACAGTGAGGTATCAATTTCTATTCTAAAGCACCTCAAATTAACCAGTTGGTCATTTTGAAATAACGTTTTTTTCCCAACGACTGACAGGTCAGTCTCAGTGATATTTTTATTCCCTTGAGCTGGGATGCTAGTTTATTGCTTATTTTAGTGTGTTTGATGTGCAGTAGGGTCAGTCAGAGCATGCCTGGGTAGATGGCGCCTCGGTACCGGACTTTAGCGGTTGAATGCAGGCACAGTATACATCGTGAAAGTCAGACCCAATTTCACAACCACGTGACCACCCTGGGATCCCGGGATTTTCAAGTTTTGGGATTCAAGAGGTTAATTAATGAAATGTGATTGTGAATGCTTTTGACTGCTTCAGTATTCTGAACCTACCCAAGTGGTTATCATTGCCTAACCACCCATTGGCAGTGTGGACTGATATTTCATCATGGTGACATCAAATGACATTAGAGGGACATGTCCCCTCACCAAAGTCACACAAATTTTGTTCATAGCAATCTTACATAACTAAGCAGAGATATAATCAATCACTAACTCACCAGCACAGTTCTTGGAATCGTTGATTGCCATACCAACTGGACAGGTACACTTGGCTCCAAAAGGTGTCGCCACACAGTAGTGACTACAGCCACCGTTGTTCTCCGTGCACACAAGGTCATCTGTAAATTACAAGGTCATCTGTAAATTACAAGGTCTAAATACACAAGAGAACTAAATTTTAAGTGACAAATCTAACAGCACAATAACAAAATACGGATCGGAGACAACGACTTGTGCCCATGTGCCACGGAACCGATGACCGTGGCACACATCCTGACAAGATGTGCGAGATTGGCAGCTCTGAGAAAAGACATCTGGCCAGAAGGTACCAGCCTACAAGACCAGCTCTATGGAGACCTCCAACAGCTGCGAAACACCATAGAATACATCAGAAGATCGGACTTGACTGTCTAGAGCGAACGAGAAGAAGAAGAAGAATAACAAAATATTTTTTCCTGTGCTAACAGTGAGATGGCCTAGCTCACTTTCTACAAAGTTCGAGATGAAGCTCATGCTCTGGACTCAAAGCTTTTTACAGCTTTTCTTCTGTGTTGACTCTAGCCAAGAAAAAATCATTCTCCAAGGAGTATTCAACAGGTCTTTGTGAGTGTTTTTTACATGCCACGATGGTTTGACGCCAATTCTATTCATTGGGCTTAACAATCACACATGAGTTACATTATATTAGTTCAGCTATAAGAAACTGGGTATCATTTGGAATTCAACTTTTGAAGAACAAAACTTACTGCACTCTCCGCCCTCGTCTCCACCATCAGGACAATCCTCTTTTCCATTGCAAACGAATGTCTTGTTGATACACTGCTGATAGCCTGGGCACATCCAGAGTCCAATTGATGGACAAGTGAACGTCTTTGGAGCTAAATTTTGATACGAAATGGGTTATTTCACACTATAGTTTGCTCAAAGATGATGAAAAATATGACGATGCACATAGCTCCCATTTTCACAGATTCTCTCAGATTTTCATTGAACATACCACAATAATGAATCCCTAAATCTTCTCATCTTTCATTCCGACCAAAACCGCTCAAGAAAAAGGCCCGAACTTTATACAGCATAGGAAAGTTCACCACACAAACTTGTGCATGGGTTTAGCACCACTGCTCAAATGACAAGGTTAATCCCAATTCGTTTTTTTTCGGAATTGGGGCGAGGTCAAGATGTGGTACTGGCAAGAGAATATAGCCCTTATATAAATGTATCTCATCCAAAATAAACGGCAATGGAAGTAAAGTGACGAGCCAAAGGTACCTACCACATGTCCTCTCGTTGGCTTCGTCACTATTGTCACCACAGTCATTGTCGCCATCGCAGACCCAATGATTCCACATGCAGCGCCCGTTATCACATTGGAATTGGTTTGCGAGGCAGGTGACAGCCGCTGAATTGAAGACAAGAAAATGTAGCATAGCATTGCAGTTATCCGTTGCGGAATCTTGCGATGAAAATTGAGGCCTTGTGACGAGTCTGATCTACAGGGTGGCCCAGGAAAGACTTCTCAAATGGGGCCACTTTTTATTGGGGAACGAGGTTGTGTGCTATCAATCTGGTCCCCAGGAGAGGGCAAGGAAGTTTTTTTCTGGACCACCCTGTATATTACTTGAAGTGAGACAAAAATTTGATCTTGGTACGAACGAGGGATGTGTACAGATTAAAAGAGGCAACACAGTCATAGTGATTATACAATTTGCCGTGCCACTACACACAACAATGTTGGAAAATGTGTGTGATAGAAAAATTCAACACTTACGACAATCTTCAGGTTCATCAATGCCGTTCTCACAGTCGATCTGACCATCACACTTCCATTTCGTCGGGATACATTCCCCGCCCGGCGAGCACTGTATCTCGTCCTCATGGCAACCTTCGTATGGTCGGTCAGCTGAAATGAGAATGTGGGAACATGAATAAGAGTCTTAGCACCTTCACTGCCAGGCCCTTTTTCTTATCTATCCCCTACGGGGCAAAGGTTTTCACTAAAATCAGCGATTTTCACATGTATAAAAAATAAAGTTATTATCAAGGGAATTACATGAAACTGGGTTTACGTGTAGTTCTTGATCTCCTCTTTCATTATATGTCATGCTTGGAGTGGTATTTCCCAAAGCACCTGCCCTTACAAAGGGGACATGACAGTCAGAACAGTGATATATGTGCTGACCGGAAGAAGTCGCCATTGTTCACGCTAAATGAGTTATAAATAGCTATATAGTCTGTGCATCGACAAGCAGACAGTAGGTGCAGGGTGGACACGTGGTCTTCTCATTTCGTCACGAAACCGCGAAATTTGAATGTGTCTTTGGGGTGACGTTTTAAAACGTCATTTGGCAGCGAGCTCGAAAACGTCAATGACGTTTTAAAACGGCAGCCAAGGTATTAAGCATCCCGAATTCCTACATCGTAAAAAGAACGGCATTACTAATACTTACGACAACCGATTTCGTCGGAATAATCCGGACAGTCCGGGTTCTCATTGCACTTCAATCCGACCGGAATGCACTTGTCGAAGTATTTACACTTGAACTGCACATCTGCAGTGCAATTTTTGGGTGGGCAGTCCTGTTCGTCAGAGAAATCCAAACAATCGTTGTCACCGTCGCAAACCCATCGTGAGGTCAGGCAGCGATTGTTATTGCATTTGAACTCATCAGGGGTGCATGTCTTGCCAACTGAAATCGCCAATTAATGAAAACCAACACTAGAGACGGAAAAGATGTGGATAAAACTTCTGAAAATTCTGAAATACACAGCAGACACAATTTTCCTTTAATCCTTCTCTAGGAGGAAAATTAACCAACAGTCTCTTGCAACTGAAGCCTTGTAAGAACACATCAGTTTTACCTTGGCTATTTGGCAAGGAGGTTGATTTATCTTCTATCACTGTTTCAATGTAAAAGACAGAAAAGCATCATTTCGGTTACTTCAATTTTGAAGATGCTCCATTGGCACATAATGTGGAAGAAAGATAGTTTTTGGTCCAACATTATTCCGCTTACCGCAGTGTTCCACGCTTTCATCCGACCCATCTCCGCAGTCGTTAACAGTGTTGCAGAGATATCGATGACTGACACACAGCCCGTTATCGCAAGTGAACTCGGCGCTAGTACACGTCTTATTGGCTTGAAAAGAAAACAACTTCTTCAGTCTTTATGAAAACATTGGTATGGATGAATCATTAGTCTTGGATCCCTCTTCCTGTATTGCAGGAGATCTTTCTTCTGCATTACCTACTCATAGTTATCTCCTGAATCCCGGTGACCGACCAGTCGGTCATTTTGAAATAACTTTTTTTCACAACCGACAGGTCGGTCTCAATGATATTTTTATTCCCTTGAGCTGGGACGCTAGTTTATCGCTTTTTTAGCATGTTTGATGTACAGTAGGGTCAGTTAGAGCATACCTGGGTAGATGGCGTCTCCGTACCGGACTTGGCGTTTGTATGCGGGTGCTATACATCGTGAAAGTCAGACCCAATTTCTCAACCACGTGACCACCCTGGGATCCCAGGATTTTCAAGTTTTGGGATTCAAGAGGTTAATGTGATTCTCAGGTTGGGTGCCAATCGGTTTTGAAACTCCATTTTTAGCTAATGATAAGGCATCAGTCACAAGTTTAATCACAGGATGGTACCTTTTGTTAAACATGGCCATCCCAGGAACACATTGGTTTTCGGTAGGTATAGTGTTGAACATATCGGCTGTGCAAGCACTAGCTGCTCAAGCGAAGGGTGACCATGTGATCCACCCGCACCATACATGCTGAGTAGAGACAGAGATAGGGCCAATCACTGGGTGACGGCCTGGTCCACTCATCTGGGACCCTCGCCTGACTGATAACAAGAAGACTTACGACAATTCAGCTCATCTGTCATATCTCCACAATCATTATCACCGTCACAGACCCACCGCGGATGAATACACTTGCCGTTGTCACACTTATGGAATCCTGGTGCGCAGGTCCCTGGAAAAAATAAGACACGGCCGTCAACGTCGCCATTTGACACCAGCATCAAACGATACAGTCAAAGCTTTTCCTTTTTAACCTGTCAACGTCAGCATTTGACACCAGCATCAAATGATACAGTCAAAGTTTTTCCTTTAAAGCACCCAGAAACAAAAAATTAGTAGCTTTCACTTTTCATCAACAAACTGAAATTGATGGCCAATAAAGGGAAAGAAATTTTTTAGAATACAAGAATTTTATATGAAAATGATGACTTACTTTCGCCGCAGTCTGCTTCATCAGAGTTATCAAAACAGTCATTGTCACCATCACATCTCCACCCAGGCGGCACACAGCGGCCATTGGCGCACTGGAAGTATCCCAGGCACGGCTGGACCGTGGTCATGTCAGGGTCCCGCTCGCACGTCCGTTGGTCGGGTTTCACGCGCATGCCGTCCGGGCAGCCGCAATGGCGTTCATACGTCGGGCTCGAGTAGTGTGGCAAAAGGATGAAAACCGGAAAACAGAAATGAGAACAGAGGCCGTTTTTGTCGCGACAAAGGTTCCGTCCTGGAAAGAAGCGAAAATATTTGACTGACAAATAATGAAAACCAATTTTGCGGTGTTTTTTTCTCTCACAGATTTTGCCTTTGGCACCCAAGGGATAGTACTATATCCTGTGTACATGTATGATGTACCCCCAGTTATAAGGCACCGTTTTACCTGGTAGCCATAGAGGATTTCCTTTATGGCTTGGTGGTTAGCATGTTGGCCACAGAGCTGGAAGTTTAGGACATTCTGCGCGTTCATGAACTGAATGGGTGCCTGGTGCTTATCAATTCTGAGACTCTGAAGGATATCATGATAATTACGAAAACATCTAACTACGTGCATATGAAGAGCAGCTTATGAATATTCAATATCCTTCAAATAGAGGAAAACGCTCTGCAAAGTAAGTAACGGTCACCACCGGAGGTGATATCATTACCACAAATCTGTGCTAGAGAGGTTAACCTCCTGAATCCCAAAACTTGAAAATCCCGGGATCCCAGGGTGGTGGTTGCAAAATTGGGTCTGACTTTCACGATGTATAACGGCCGCATACAACTGCCAAAGTCCGATACCGAGGCGCCATCTACCCAGGCAAGCTCTAACTGACCCTACTGTACATCAAACATGCTAAAACAAGCAATAAACTAGCATCCCAGCTCAAGGGAATAAAAATATCACTGAGACCGACCTGTTGGTTGTTGGGAAAAAACGTTATTTCAAAATGACCGACTGGTCGGTCACCGGGATTCAAGAGGTTAAACTTATTACTACGCCTGATCCTTCACATTCCCTCTTATTCTGCGAGGACGCAAGTCTGGGCTCATTGTACCAGTTGACAGCATGTGGTCTGTGGATTTAGGTAGATAACATCATCTTGGCAGTGCCAGCACAGCAGGTAACAAGTTCTCTCACTCCCAGACCAAAGGCAGATTACCACAGAAGGCATCCCCCTCCCCCCCCCCCCCCGGCCAGCAATCAAGATACTCAGAATTATAAACAAAACACAGCAGGGAGGACATTGAAGATTATTCTCCAGCGCAGATTTGCTATAACAATAACCATACGTACACCACCTGAAAATGGACCACCAATCTTGGTTCGCGAACCAATGCCGCACCATCGAAAATCCACCAAGTGCGTACACCAGCGCTGCAGCTAGTTATAAAATCCGGCAACAGATGGCGTGCAAACAATAAGCAGAAAGCACCATTTCGAAAGGGCCGCCTGTCGCCGAACCATCTAACTAGCTAATTGCCGATCCATTAGCGCGTACACCACGACAAAGTTGAGCTTTTAACAAGCCGGGCGAATTTGGACCATCAAGCTTGATGGGACAAATTCGCCCGGCAATTTGTATCGGCAATGGATTGCCGAACCAATTTGTCACGGCAATGTGGTGGTGTACGTGCAATTGGTCCACCAATATTTCGTGGTGTACGCGCAGCTAATAACAATTGGCTGCCAAGTAGTGGTACAAATAGGGAACCAACATGACGACTTACTTTCTATAACCTGCAGTGACTTGTCGTAGACTTTAACGTCCATGATGGTGACTTCATTCTCACGGACTATCCTCTCTCGTGGCGAAACACCAGGACCCTTACGAATCAGAGCCTTATTGTACCAGTCTCCGTAGAAAAAGATATTGCCATATTTTGCAATCCCATGAGGTCGTTTTGAGCTGACCAGAGTCTTGATGTAATTCCCGCTGAAATCGAAGTACTGGATTCTGGAAAAAGAAAATATCTTTTTTCAACACAGTGAAAGAGAACTGGTAAGGATAAGCTAGAGTTATGCATCTAGTGTATATGAAGGGGTTCCAGCCAAAACAACCTAATTAATTTTTGCAACTTCTCAGGAGAGGCCAAAGCATACCTGACTTCCTTCATATTATTTCCATTTAAATTCCAGATTTCAAAATAGAATAATTCCATAATGCACTTTTGCAACACTGTGATATTGGTATTAAAATGTGGATAATTAAGTCAGTTTTATCCATCTTCACTCATATCAAAACAGCCTAAGTCTGACTTCGGTTGTTTTCGCCAGGACCCCTTCATATGAGATCTAGTCACATTCCCGAGTTCACCTAATAACCTCTTGAATCCCAAAACCTGAAAATCCCAGGATCCCAGGGTGGTCACGTGGTTGCGAAATTGGGTCTGACTTTCACAATGTATAGCGCCCGCATACATTGAGTTCACGCAAGCTGCTCATGTTTCACACTTTGATAATGTTGGCAAAACGATTTATACATCAGTGTAGAAAAAAAAAGGTGGCACCAGACCTGAAGGCATATAAATATGAAATTAAATACATAAGGCAACTGGAACAAGAAATAGCTTATAAAAATAAAAGCATTGAATCATTTCCTGAAAAATGGGACCCAACATTCGATTTCCTTTAAAACTTGGACTGATAAATATGGACAGGACAGCCAGATTTGAGTAGGACAGACTGAAAGATGGTGTTATTGGTGGTAGTGGGTGCGTGTGTGTGTGGGTGGTGGGGGGGGGGGGGGGGGGGTAATAGGGCAGGGCAGGATTGTAAAATAAATAAAAACAGCTCTTGTATCATTGTATTGTTGTACCTGTATATGTATGTTCTGTTGTTAATAAAGAGTAAAATAAAAAAAATAAAAAAATACTCATGTTTCACACTTGGTGGGGTCTTTAACCTGTCCAGGCATAGACACCAGATACAAGGAACCTCGGTTTTAAGTCTCATTCGAAGGACTGTGAAGAGCCGGGAATTTTTGAAAGCCATGCCAGTTCATCTAGAAATACAATCATGGGTTCTGCCCGGGTTCGAACCCAGACCCTTTTGCGTGGTAGCCAGCAGTGTTAACCACTAGGCTATGAAGCAATAATTCTTACCTATTGTACTGATCATCAGCAAGGTAGATCCTCTTCATTGCATGATCAATCATCATACCCATCGGGATGCCAACGCCAAATTCACGGATATACGTTATATTCGTCCCATCCCCATAGGCACGTCCGATTCTGCCGCGAGTTTTGGCCGATTCCATACTCTCCGACCAAAAGATGAAACTGCAATGGACAGAACTCTCAAATAATTGACGGATATGAAAGCAAGAGTTTTATCATTTTGTCACTCAAGTTATTTTGTAAGTTTTTCTTCAGCGTTCACTCTGCACGTTGAGGGGTCGTTCTCCAGGGAGTATTCCTCCTCCAAGGCGGGAGGAGCATTTTGGCATGCCACTACCATTAGGTGCAAATTCGGCTCAATGGCCTAGTGACTAAGCCTTTGGTCGGAATATTTTGTTACAACATGTACATTATTGGTAAAACAGCCTTGTTTTCAGTGTTATCAGCAACTTTGCTGCTCGAGTTGGTTGACAATACGAAAGCATTCAAAATGAAAGTTCACGCCATATTTCAATGCTCAGTTTGAGAATTTTGTGAAATGACAGTTGATCATTGCTGGAAGTTTGATGGACTTGTCATTACCCAAACCCGCAGGTTAACTGTGGTCATTCAAAACCAAAAAAATTATCACGCCAATGATTCACAGTTACTGAGTTAGGTGGTTAATATCCCAAACTTCTTTCAAGGAACATAGCAAAGACAGATTGGTTGACCAGCTGAAAGATACACCATGTCAAATTGTAATCGACAACGTGTCATGAAAAGGAT
The DNA here is from genome assembly GCF_910592395.1 of Lineus longissimus. NCBI lineage: Eukaryota > Metazoa > Nemertea > Pilidiophora > Heteronemertea > Lineidae > Lineus > Lineus longissimus. The sequence continues at coordinate 9,192,169 of NC_088322.1, forward strand.
GCACGTTTTTTCTTACTCACCCGTCATTTGGTGCGACCACGATTCCATTTGGCTGCCAGATGTTGCGAATAATCGTCTTCATAGGGTGTTCCGTGCTGCGGATGCTGATGACACGAATAGTCTTTTTGATCTGTTCCGTGAAGTAGAGATTCTTTGATATCCAATCAAAAGCCATCGCCTTGACTTGGTTGAGGTCGGTTGCTTTTACTACTTCTTGATCTAGACAGAAAAGACAGATGCATTTCATAATGGTTAAGAACAAAACCTTTACATCAGCATCTGCAGGTGGAGGAGCAAGTTGGCACAGTACACTGAATCAAATACTCTAACAACCCATCTTTTTCATTGGTGTACTCTCACATGGCGTGTGTCTAACTACAGTTTTTCACATAGCACCAAATTGGTCAAGTGACTCAAGACTTCAACCCATTTTGCTTTGAAGATTTTAGTCCATTGCAGGTTTTCGTTATTCATTCAGCTCTGTGTGATCTTTAGCTAGCCAGGGACGTATATTACCTACAAGATACACTGACAATCTCACATTTATGTCTCACAGACAGCAAAGAGTCTAGATTATAACTTTCTCTGAACCCACAGGTAGAAACTCAGGGTTTTTTGCGTTTAAACCCGGGCCTTACTGTGTGGTTTAACAGCAGTGCCTAGTAATAAGGCACTTGGAGTAAGTTGGACTTTTACATAGGAACAGACTTCATCAGACAGGCATTCGTTCTTGCTGTATTTAGAAATGCATTCCTTTTATATACAATAACCCCTACCTGAACCATCAGCCTTAACCCTATAAATAAAGTTACTGCGTACATCCCCGTAATAGATATACCCATCATGTGTGTCAATGTCCAGTGCCTCCACCTTTCCTCTGTGTGGTGCAACTATTGGGGAGAAGGCTGGCCGGATGATCTGATCGGTAGAGGTCGTGTTCATGTGGACTCCCTCAACGGTGTAGAGAAGAGAGTAAATGAGGAAGTTTTCCATTTCTGCAAGATAAAAGACACAGGGCAAATTATGACACCACAAACCATCTCATCTCCTGTTTAAAGCCCGACTCAGATCAATTAGCCCGATTTGGCATGATGAACATGTGGATAGAGTGCCCGCAATAGGGTTCCATTCTGACAGTCACATGGCCAATCGACAGTCACGTGGCCAATCGACAGTCACATGACCAATCGACAGTCACGTGACAGTAGGAATGACAGATTGGGATATTCTACATTCCACCGCACCGCCTGTTCTTTTCACTATCCAATGAATAAAGTGGACAGAAAAGAGGCGATTGAAATCGGAATGCTGCACCTAGAAATCAAAGCACCAGCCATGCCTATTGCTACAACAACAATATATTTCCACTTACTTTTATTCCACTTACTTTTATTCCACTTACTTTTATTCCACTTACTTTTATTGCTACAACAACAATATATTTCCACTTCCTTTTATTCCACTTACCTTTATTGCTACAACAACAATATATTTCCACTTCCTTTTATTCCAGTTACTTTTCTTGCTACAACAATATATTTCCACTTCCTTTTATTCCACTTACTTTTATTCCACTTACTTTTATTGTTACAACAACAATATATTTCCACTTCCTTTCATTCCACTTCCTTTTATTCCACTTCCTTTTTTGCTACAACAACAATATATATTTTGACTTACTTTTATTCCACTTACTTTTCTTGCCACAACAACAATATATTTCCACTTACTTTTATTCCGCTTACTTTTATTGCTACAACAACAATATATTTCCACTTACTTTTACAGTTGACCTTGCCGAACTTCGTGACCTCTCCATCATAGCCGACGTCGCAGAAGCATCGAAAGCCCAGTTCCGCTGCACCGCTGACGTAACTCGGGATACAGAGATGGGAACAGTTACTGTAGGCACACGGGTTACGTACTGAAACAATAGAGGGAGTTGATAGATCAATGACGGAGATTGAAAACCGGGAAATATTTATCACGATTATAGTTCGCTGTTTTGTGCAATTAAAACCATGCAGGTTTTAATTTAGCGTTTTGAGACCCAAAACCAAAACCAAAACTGCCTCGCAACACTGTCGAAAATCATTATGTATTGTAAATCGGCATTAGTGTAATGCTACAAGTGTCGCCCATGGTTGCAAGCACAGGTATTATCCTCCTGGCCAGGTTTATCTCACCCCCAAGTTGTCCCTTTAACTGTTGCAACAGTAAAATATTCTTTTTTGTGGGGTAATCTATAGAAATCGACTACACATACCATCTGGTTGCTTCGAATTATGAAATATCTGTATCCCCTTCGGTTCCTTCTTCGTATCTTTATAGATCTGTTTGAACGAACTTTGGTTGTTATACTTCGAGGCTGAGATGACACCCATCTTCACTGTGTCAACGTAGAAAATTTTGTCCTCGAATTCGGAGACGTCGCTAGGATGGGGCGCGAATCTGGCACCCGTGAGGGAGGTGCGCCTGAAAAAAAGGTTTCAGTTGTGTACTTGGCTCAAATAAGAACTGATTAGTTATTCTGAAACCCCATCGGTAACATTGAACCAATGTTTACAGTGTATAATGCACTATGCCTTGTTTTTGACTGCGGCAGTTGTGGTTAGGCAACAAGGACCAATTGAGTTGGTCAAAAAGCAGTCAACATCTCATTTCATTGTTAAAGTTTTAGGTGTTTTCGAATAGAAATACCTTGCTCTCAGCAATGGTTGTCTCACCAAAAACACAGTACGTGGAGCAGTCATTTTTGCCAACTCCTCAGCTTTGGCCCTGATTTTAGCTCCACACTCGCGTAGATTGGTTAGACAGCCAATACAGCCGGTGAGGTATCAATACCTCAAAGCAATATTCAGATCATCTTTTATTGTTGACTTTTGCACACATTTAAAGTGAACTACATGTATAATTCCTCCAATCTGGTTGAGGCTATCTCCTTAAAAAAGGCTATTTAGGACAAGTGAAAAGTGTAAATTGACACCATGGAATCTCTTTCTGTGCAACACAGCAAAGCTAAGGATGAATTGGTCCTTCCAATACAACAATTGTCATTGAGTTCATCTGGGCTTATTGTTGAAAGAACAGGAAATAATTGTCCCTTTGAATATACTTTCCAACAAAATACAGCCTCACCTCATTTTTGGAGTCACGCTTGGAAGATAATCCACCGATGCAATCGTGTTCAATAACGTGTCCGTATAAAACAACCTATGATTGGTCGCGTCAACATGCATCCCCTGCGGCTTGAGTAACCAGTCTTTAATGTCCAAACCCACCACCAGGGGGACCTTGAGGTGAAGTTCACCAATGGGTGACGCGTACATGATGGGTAACCGACCAACCATAACGTTTTTGGTGTCCGTGTAGAACAGCATGCTGAAATGATAGTATCAAAATAAGTGACATCAATTAATTTTAAAAGATCATGTTACTTGTAAAATGCACCCCAAACCATTGCATTGGTTTTGGTCTACATTTAGGCCCCACCCTAGCCAATACCTCCAGTTTAGTTTCAATTCCTTAAGGTCGACATCATGATGTAGTCTTTGCAAAACCAGGCCTAATTCACTCGTGCATCACTCGTGCATCACGTGCATCACATGATCATTGAACAATCCAGTACCCTCAGCTCACCGATACTTTTCAGTTGACATGATTGCATGACAACACAAGACCAAAACAAATGAGGATCGCAACGCAATGTATCGTATGAGAAATTTGTGACTCGCTCTACCAAAACTAGGCGCTTGTCGCATCTGAACTCGACAGGTTGATACGGACTTGTTGTTCATTTCCCTATTGTAGACCTTTTGTGAAATCTATTACAAACTGATTTGGTCACATTTCACAAAAGGTCTACAATAGGGAAATGAACAACAAGTCCGTATCAACCTGTCAAGTTCAGATGCGACAAGCGCCTAGTTTTGGTAGAGCGGGTCACATTTGTTTATCAACCTTGCCATTCATGAATGATATCATGAGGAGTTGAGGTAGTTTTTGCTGGCGAAGACATGAGTGTCAACTTAATTAATCCACAGTTGGGGCAGAGTGCTCTTCTGCAAGGATCGTCGGTACAATCCAGGCACGAATATTAGGGGGTGGGCACACCAGATGCACGTCCCCCTAATTCATGAAAAATCATTGAAATTAACCAAGAAATTTTGGAAAACACCAGGAATTTTGATGAGAAATGCAGTGCACGCCCCCTCTTAATTCTGTTCCTGGATCCACCCCTGTAATCCCCAGTCTCACTTCCACTTCGCTGCCAGTGTCATTTCAGTGAGACTCACCCTTTGACTGGATCAATAGCCAGCGTGCCGGGATACTGCAACTCAGTCACGGGATGCTGGTACTGCCCGTCCATCGTTATGACGTCAATCCGCTTCCCCTCCGATGCAATGAAGTAGATCAAATCGGCGACCCAGTCGACCACGACACTTTTGATAGACGCCACCCCCTTGATGTCCAAAGAAGCACGATGCTTTCCTCGCATGTCTGACATGAAGATCTGAGGAGTAAAAAGCATCTTATGAGGTCAAGATCACTAACTTCATCCAAATGTCAAGTCTGTTAAAGGGACCACTTGGGTATGAGATGTGTTGGTTTTTCATACAAGAAGCATGACTTCTCCAAACGCGATCATTGAATTTGGAAATGGAGACTTAACAGAAACTACTGTGAAGTGGGGTGAAATAAGCCCTGGGGGGTGAAATTACCCCACCTCCCAAAATCTTTTTTTAGGCTAGACAATGACAACTTTATAAAAGCCCACTGATTTATTTTTTAACATATTTTTGTACAGTGGTTCAGTAGAAATAAAATAGCTTTTGTATTGGGGTTCAAGCTGCAGGGTGGAAACTGCTCGGGATAACTTTGACCCACATTGGACCAATGTCACCTTACAGTAATCAATTACTTCGCAATCTGAGGTCATAATGGATGTAATTGTAAACATCACAAAGCAGGCCTACCATTGGTTGATATTTTTCCACCCACACGAGTTTCTTCTTATCAAAATGGTAATCGAAATCCACAGCATTTTTTGTTTTAACAAGCGTCTTGTTGTCAGTTCCGTCAGGTTTGATACTGATGATGGCGTCCTCGTACAGGATGAGGATGCGCATGCTGTCCCCTGAAATGATTAAGAAAAAAATTACCGCATTATGTAATGAAATGGCCAGGGCCATTGTGCTCACCTGCCAACATGGAAGGGAGAACCTGAAGAAGAACTTGTTTGTAAGATGTCAGGGAGACAATCATGCAATATTTCTGCATGTGGTATAATGGTTATGGTAGACATGATGGGTGCTTTTGATTTCATCGATGATTTTTTTAACTTTGCCCCCTGGTGGCCACATTTGTAATCGAATCTGGACTGTAGTTGGTCGTTTGGGTAGGACTTGCCTCGAGGCATCTTTGTATAAGTTTAGAATGATCTAGGTCACATCGTAAGAAAACATGCCATGTTGGTTGAAATTTTCAAAGTTGACCTCTGTGACCTTGAAAAGTATGTCAAATCAAAAACCCGGGTATGATGTCATGTGTCCTTACTAGATGTGCCAAAATTGATGGAAAACCGAAGGGGAGAACTCGGTATAAATCGCCAAAAAAGTCTTTAAAATTTATTTTTTCAGTAATTTTTGAGACTCACAAAGATGAAATTTGGTTGTTTACAGTATTGAGGGAATAGGACTTACGATCTGTCGTCTGGCATGTCCCACTTCCGACTAGAGTGTATCCCGCCTGACATGAACATTTATATGAGCCCACCATGTTTTCACACGTCTGGTCGCAGTAACCCCACGAGCTGCACTCATCTAAGTCTGAAATAAAATCACAAATGATTTTTTAAAGGGAGAGTATTGGCCAAAGTTAGCTTGGATCCATTTACAAGGGACTAGTTATCTGGGGATCATTTACCATGGACTAGTTATCTCGAGATCAATTACCCGACTTGCAATTGGGGATCAATTACCCAGGGACTTAAGTTAACTAGGGATCAGTTACCATGGACTAGTTATCTCGAGATCAATTACCCAAGGACTTAGTGTCTGGGGATCAGTTGCCCACAGACTAGCTATTTGGAATCAATTACCCAGGGACTAGTTAACTAGGGATCAGTTACCATGGACTAGTTATCTCGAGATCAATTACCCAAGGACTTAGTGTCTGGGGATCAGTTGCCCACGGACGAGCTATTTGGAATCAATTACCCAGGGTCTAGTTAGTTGTGGATCAATTACCCAGGGAGTAGTAATTTGGAATCAAATACCCATGGACTAGCTAACTGGGATCAATTACCCAGGAGCTAGTTAGCTTGGGATCAGTTACCCAGGGACTAGTTATATATCTGGGGAGCAATTACCCACAGACCAGTTATCGCTGGACTAAATTAACCAGAAACCTGTCACCTTGGGATCAACTATCCACCAACTAGTCACCTTGGGGTGAATTTACCAGGGAGTAGTTGGCCAAGGACCAGTGACAGATGTCTCTGTCACAATGAGTCTAATCTGAGTATACTTACCCACGCACGCTCTCTTGTTCTGACTGTTCACCTGATAGCCTTCGGCGCAGTAACAGACACTACCAGTAGGGGTCTTCCTGCATCCGTATTCACATGACATCAACGAACAACTATCACTTAAAGCTAAAAATGGATAAGACCACTCAAGTCCAGTAGTGATTTTCCCTAACCAGGGTCAAAATATTTTTAAAATAGGCTAAGTGCCAAAGAATCACTTGGACTCATTCATTTCATTTTCCAGAATTTTCAATTGAAAGAGATACACAAAACCATTGGCTTGACTAACAATATCAATCATCATATATACTTTTGGACATTCCCTGCTATTTTTAAGACTGGCTAGAGCAGGCACTGGGCTACCGCAGAGTTTTTGAAGTGAACCTACCCCTGGCCTGCACCCGGTATGTACCAGGCGGCCTGGATCCCAACTTTGCTTTAATATAGGAAAAGCTTTATTGTAAAATAGCTAGCATTACCCAATCTTTGGAATGAAGTGTTCATTGAGTTGAGTGCCAACCAAAGACTTAAAGGGACTATGGTTGAATGATAGAACTTTGGGAAAATTTAGCAGTACACATTACTGCGGCCAGTTTTACGCAGTGTACAGACCCGGTAAATACCGGATACAGTAGCAAAAGAGTTAAAAGTAAGAGAAAAAAACTTACCAGCACACTGTTCATCTGCGCCGTCTTTACAATCATTATTTCCATCGCAAACTTTTGGGAGAGGCACACATCGACCTTCCTTCTCACAGTACCAGTGATTTGGCTGGCAAGGGTCTTTGGGTATGGCTGGAGAAGGATAAGATCATGTGATTAAAATTTCACCTCAACATAGTGTGAAATCTATAGGAAACCCATGTAGGCTACTTGTATCTTGGTGAATTATTAGCAGGGTCACGAAAACCTCCTGGACCAGGGAGTCTTGGTCTTGTACTAGTAGGTTGGTAACCTGGCCCTATTTGGCTGTTTCCAGCAATTTGACAATTTTGTCAACGCGCAGAGTAACAGCTACATGGAATATTGTTGTATTCACTATGCAGATGCCTTTTGATGTGAAGAATAGTACAGCTATGTGTGTACCAAGTTTGCATGTTACTCTGGGACCTATTCGTTAACTGTACCCCTCGGAAAACCGATCTAAGGTCAGACTCCCACAGGAGTCCAGCCCAGTGCAATCAAGTCCCGGGCCGATTTTAGACATTACACTCTGACTTACCACAATTCACCTCATCAGTCGCATCAGCACATTCTACCAGTCCGTTACAAAGGTAATGTAGAGGGAGACACTGGCCATTACCGCAGGTAAAATGGAGGCCAACACATGATGAAGCAGCTGAAGTGAAAAGAAAAACAGTTTACCATGGACATCAGAGAAATCGAGCCCTTCACCAAATGTCTGCCGTGGTCATCGCAGGTGCCAGCAACACGAATTAATCATCGCTGCAACCTGCAATAAGTATGACATCCGGCGTTGATCAGATTGATCTGCAGACAAGCGATTTTTTATTGCTCACTGTACTAAATGTCTCTGCGACAAACTTTCTTTAGGCAAAAACAAAGAAGTAAAACTCAATTATAGATGAGTAGGCCTTTCTAGTATACGGTATCAGGACACTTCCCCCCTGGACATTTGCCCCCCGGACTTCTGCCCCCGGACTTCTGCCCCCCTAGGACATCTGCCCCCCGGATTTTTGCCCCCCGGACATTAGCCCCCCTAGGACTTCTGCCTCCCTAGGACATCTGCCCCCGGATTTTTGCCCCCCGGACATTAGCCCCCCTATGACTTCTGCCCCCTAGGACATCTGCCCCCCGGACATTTGCCCCCCGGACATTAGCCCCCATAGGATTTCTGAATACATCTTTTCTATTTATAGTAACGATAATTCTATATATAGTAACGTCGCGGAATGCTATTCCGATGCTTGTGAAGGGATAGGCTTGCGTAGCTAAGCCCGAATAAAAAAAAAGTTAGTTGGCGTCCCCCTTCCTACCCGACAAAGTGCTCGAGAGCCAAAAAAAATGTATAGTGCATTTTACACTAGAATGTACACCTACCCGGATTTTATCATGATTCAGATTTTTTTTTATTTGCTCAGCAGCTATATTTTCAGCCTTAAAATGAATTAAAAAAAACAAAAACACCTCCCCCTACCCACCTCCTCCCAGAAGCAAGGACGCTAACCAGCTTTTTTTTAAAGTGGCCTAATGATACTCCTTTTCTGAGAAATGCCTCTGTCATACAATGTTTCTGTAAATCTATTTTTAGTACATGTACATGTATATCTGATGTTTTGAAACGTGTTTGTTGTTTGATTAAAATAGAAAACTTCACATGACACCTCCGTCTCCTTCCACCATCACAACCAATCAAGAAATGAAGTTATAGTACAGGTCAAAGAAGGTAATCATTATTTAAATTATTTTGTGCTGAAAATTACTGAAGGGTGGCCTACCTGCTACCTTCAGTAATTCTGCTACCTTCAGTAATTTTCATTTAAAAGAAATAAAGCAATCCTTACCATTCTTACATTTGACCTATGGATTGCCCTGGAGTAATGCACATAAGTATGCTCTTAAATCTATTAATACAGGCCAAAGCTGATCATCCTGCTACTCTTGGACTGACCGACTCATCCAAGTTCTCTTTGACTGTCCCCGGTGGTAAATGTCCGGGGGGCAGACGTCCTAGGGGGGCAGAAGTCCTAGGGGGGCTAATGTCCGGGGGGAAAATGTCCGGGGGGCAGATGTCCTAGGGGGGCAGAAGTCCTAGGGGGGCAAATGCCCTAGAATCCTAGTATACATTGTAATGCATGACTGGCTCCGATTCTGTAAAACTGCTGGGGCGACAACGCACTTTGCAAGGCACACTGCCTTCCCATCGAATTCATGCTTCCATATTTGTGACCCGCCATGACAACATGAGTCGCATGTGGCTCTGAGCTCGACAGCTTGAGACAGACCGGTTATTCCTTTCACTATGTCTGCCTTTTGTGAAATCTGAGCATATCAATGTATTCTATTATGTCCTGGTGTCATTTTAGGCTCATCTTCTGTGCGATATGCGACTCATTTTGCCGTGGTGGGTCACATTTATTCCACCACGTCTAGATGTGCCTGCTGTGGTCAAAGGGGTACTAAGTGAGGGTGGTAAGTGCATAATTCAACTGGGATATAACCTTGTCGAGGGGAGACATTTTGTTGGCCAAAAGGAACTCACCATCATAAATACCAAAGGTGGCAATGATACTGAGTTCACGTTCACATGTAACGTGACAGTGTTCACTTTTCATGAGTGACATAAAGAATGACCAAGTTATTTCTAAAGAGGAGGGCTACGTATGATTTTCTAGGTCACTTTTCACCCTCATGTCATGTTTTCAAGTCAAATTCAATTTAACTCGTGACAAGTGAATCGTGATAAGTGCAGCGTGAACACTGGGCCAAATTCATAAAGGGTGTTTAGCTTAAAACAGCGTTTAACTCCTGAATAGACAGATTCTGGCCCTTCATGTGAATCTTCACAGAATATGAATAGGCCCTGAAACTGATTAGAGAGCAGTTGTACATGTCTAACCCTAAAACGCCCTTTATGAATTTGGGCCTATTATTTCAAGCCGAAGAATCTGGTCAGTGGACTCTTTCCTGTAATATGATATAAGTGTCCGATTGATCACAGTGCTGCAGAGACACAGTAAACTAGATGGACTGGTGTAGTCCTAGATGCGTGGTGGGGGGTGGGGGGTGGGGGGTGGTTGGATTAGCATACTCACAGCAATTCGCTGGCTCATCACTGCCATCCAAACAGTCTTGGTCTTTGTCACAAAAATCATCCAGTAATACACAATCACAGTTATCACATTGGAAATAGGGAAACTGTTTCTCTTCCGAGATACACGTAGTGTTACATCCTACAAAGATAAAAGAGAGATACATGTAGTGTTACATCCTACAAAGATAAAAGAGAGATACATGTAGTGTTACATCCTACAAAGATAAAAGAGAGATACATGTAGTGTTACATCCTATAAAGGTAAAAGAGTTACACGTAGTGTTACATCCTATAAAGATAAAAGAGATACATGTAGTGTTACATCCTACAAAGATAAAAGAGAGATACATGTAGTGTTACATCATATAAAGGTAAAAGAGATACATGTAGTGTTACATTCTATAAAGATAAAAGAGATACACGTAGTGTTACATCCTATAAAGATAAAAGAGATACATGTAGTGTTACTTACATCCTACAAAGATAAAAGAGAGATACATGTAGTGTTACATGCTATAAAGGTAAAAGAGATACATGTAGTGTTACATCCTATAAAGATAAAAGAGATACATGTAGTGTTACATCCTAGAAGGACAAAATATACAATGTAATGTTACATCCAAGAAAAGTAAAATATAGATACATGGCGTGTTACATTCTCGAAAGATATGATAGAGATCATGTCACGTTACACCCTGAAGATGAAATAGTGATAACATAGTGTTGAATCCTTCAATCATAAAGTAAAGATATACACATCATGTTGCATCCTCCAAAGATGAAATAGATGAAATATGTAGTTTTACATCCCATGATTTAAGATGTGTCAGGCCTACATTCAAGATAGACAAAATGGAGTTTTCCTTGTCACAAGTACAGTAGAACCTCTCTATTAAGGACACCCTTTGGACTGAGAAGTGCCTTCCTTAATAGAGAGGTGTCCTGATTAGAGAGGTCAAACTGAATGAAAATAACCAATTTGGGACCAAAACTAGTTACCTTAATAGAGAGGTTGTCCTTAATACTAATAGAGAGGTGTCAACTACGGGAGGTTCCACTTTACAAAGCTAAGATACATTCAGTGCTATTTCGGGCCAAAACAATAAAAACTACCACAAGTCGGCATAGTCTTATCCTTCATATACAGTAGAACCTTTCTATTAAGGACACCCTCAGAACTGACAAATGCTGTCCACAGTAGGGAGGAGTCCTGATTAGAGAGGTAGGTCAAATTGAATGGAAACAATGTAGAGAGGTGTCTGCTAAGGGAGGCTCCACTGTACAAAGAAAACTAAGTTACATCTTCTGCACCCATAAATTACATTTAGGCCTAAAGTTTTTCTAAAGCTGTCAACACAACAGAATCAGGTTAGAGAACTGATAACCCAAAGATATCTGACAATACAAAGTAGTATTTATTAGGGTTCTGGGCCTGATATAGCTTACATGTATTTTGGGTACACAGCTCTGCATAAATAGGCCTATTTATCAAACACAACCCAGCTGCTGGCTCCACTACTGCCCTATAAAAACCAAACCGCAAATAAATCCAACTAGGGTGATTTATCAATTAGGTATTTACATTACATTACTTTAGTATCATTTTGATTGGTCAGCAGCAACGCTCCATCAATAATCCATCACTAACTATATCAAAGATGGTTTAAATAATTATTATAGCTTGGAAATAGGCCCTGGCATATCCTTAAACAGTTAAAGTCCTTATTCATTGCAGTATTCTGGTTAACACATGCATTTTAATGTCAAAACTGGTTGGCAAACAAAGTTCACTTTATAAAAATTCAGTCCCATTAAATTTCAAATGAGCTTTTTGACCATAGGCACCACCATTTCAGCAAGAGCTTGAAATCCTAAAGCTATTAGAACTACATGTACAGTTGTATTTCAAAATAAAGGGCCAATTTCAAGGGTGGGAGTCACTTCTTTCTTCTTTGTTCTTCAGAGAACAAACTCCCCCCCTTGACATTGGCATTTTACTTCATTTTGAATGAGTTCTAATTGCTTTAGGATTTCAAGTTCTGACAAAAATGCTGTTTTAAAAAGAGTTAAAACAGTTTAATCATGTAGTGTTGGGAAATTGCATCATGAAAGTTGTACAACTTATGTCAAATAGTAAACTATTATAGGGCAATCATTCAAACTCTAATAGTGGTAAGAAATTAAACATGTTACTTTAATTGCCAATTAGTTGTATACATTGTATCCATGGAGAGAATACTTTTGCTACAGTGTACATTCTTAGTATTTTCTGTTGAAGTTTAAAAGTTAGTCTGCTCGACTAGAAATTTTAGAAAGGTGGTAGGCAGCAAAAGGTGTGATATTGGAAACAAGTTGGGGATAATCCTACAGAAAATGTGGACACTTCTGGACATCCAAGGTCTAAGCTAGAAGTAGTCATTGGCTCCTTGTGGAGAGGGACCCCAAAAAAATTGTTGCCCTCCAACAAAAAGGGCCATGCGTGCCTCATGGCCATGCACCCCCTGAATCCTCGCCACTGGGCTATTGCCCTAGCCATGAACAGCTACAGTAGTACCTCTCTATAAGGACACCATCGGGACTGATAAGTGCTAAGGACCAGTCACTTGTCTAAAGCCAAATATTCATCAGACCAACAAGTGACCAGTCCAAGGCCATACTTTAATTAGACAGACAAGTACATGTAGTGTCATTGGCCAAACTTCCGAAGTCCATCACACACCCAATCAGACAGAAGTGTCAGTGATTTGCCCGAGGCCACACACATCAATCAGGCCAGTTTTAGTGGGGGATAGCATGCGGCAATGCAGTTCATAAACGAAGTCACCAACAGCTAAAGTGGTCATTATTATAGTATCTTGAAAACAAGCAGTCACACTAAAAGTTTAGAAAACTTTGCACAGGAACACATTGGAAGACATGATACAAGATGCGCGCACTTTAAAGTTTATAGCGGGGTTTTTAGTGACCAACTAGTCAGTGTAGTGTCTAAAGCGTCTATAGTATAAGGAAGAGTAGATAAAGTTGATTACCTGGTTTTGGCGACTGCGAATGTGCAAATCCTACGAAAAATACTCCTAAAAGCAATGGAATGTTGAGATAAAACATTGTTGCGCAGATTTACAGCAGAAATCTGCACAAAATTGGAGAAAAAACGTTAATTCTTAGTCCAACATAGAAAGATCCGCCCCCAACTTTGCAGTACAGTGAGGCTGAATAGAATGAGACAATGGGCCCGGTAACAAGCATACGTAGAGTGGTTACAAGTATCACGTGGTGGGTTGCTGATGTTGTATAAATTTATTGGAATTAGCTGGGATTTATTAGCACGGATTACATGTTGCACGGATTACATAGCGATGGGTTGAAGAAAGGGGATTAACCCATTACGCTCAAAATCGTTATCACAAGATTAGAGATATCAATGAAAGAGCAGACTTCATTGTTCTGAGATGTGATGGTGATGTAGACCTAGCCACCTATAGCCACCTGGAACCCCTATATCAGCCGAGGACAAGTGAGGTCCGTAGTTCGAACCGCTGCAATTGCAAGGGAATGGTGTTGTAAACCCTGAAGAGCCGCTCTTAAGTTTGCGACTTTAATTGTTGAAAATATGAAGAAAGGTGTCTTCTTTCAAAAAATAAACATATTGACGTAGTTCAGTCAGTAAAGACCTTTGGGTTGGGGGGGGGGGGGGGGGGGGCGCTTGGGGCAGCTGGGTTGGTATAACGGCTAAGTAACATATTTTTAAAGTCGGCATTGCCTGGGTAAATTACAGTGTACCGTCCCAAGTCCGGTGTGCAAGGGATAGTAGTCCTAGGGCTGATAGTCCGTGTAACAATAGCCCGCATTGCTAAATGTTTTGGTTAGGGTTAGCGGTACAATAGATCATGCTGCTTAATTGGTCAAATACAATGCTACCGGACTATGACTCCAGGGGGACTATATCCGCTGTCACACCGGTTTGCTTGCATGTAGGCCTATGCTATTTTTCAAAGCGATTTACTCAGTCAGCACAGCTCCGGGCCCTTAAACGAGCGATTTAAATCGCTGCTGATGTACGTTTGCGATTGTACATTTCAGAGTTACTCTAAGGTCACATGTATGTGTTTGTCACGTGCGCTAAATGATTTCGTCTTCGTTCGATATTGATTGCCGGTCGCTGCGATCACTGATTGCGTAAAAACCGCGCCAACTTCTCTCCACGTGCAAGACTGCTTATACTTACACATGTTCCGGGCATCCGCAGTGCTTGAGAGTACCAGTTGGACTCCTGCTGTAGCCAAAGCCAAAGATCGGATCCGATTACTCTTGCCCCACTTATTACAAAACAACTACATCTGGGTAGACTCGGAAATAATCTCTTCCTAATATAAGTGTGCACTTCACGTACAGTCGGGCCTTGTTTCCAGGGCAAAGTATTCATGCTTCTCGATGATAGATGGTGCAGAACTTTGAAGAAGTCCGCATAAGAGGGGAATGGTATTTTTCGGGACGCCGGGGTTGTCCAATTGTGACTATCGGGATTTGGGATAGGGGAAAGTGTCGGTAAAAGTTTGAAATGTCCTAGGATAGACTGTTCAGAGAAAAAAAAAACTTTAATGCGCTTTTAATCTCTGAGGTATCTCTGACAGTTCTATTGACGGGCGGCTCTAATGCATGACATCGGCTCTTATGCTGTGGAAATCGCTACCGTCCCGACTTTCTTGATGGATGTAATACACTCCAGACGCAGTGGACCGGTCTCGTCCCTCACACTAACTATGAGACAGCCTGAGTATGAATAGGATGAATGGACTGCCCGGGGAGTCTAGACTGACAGATGCGACAGGGGAAGAATTGTACGTTCGGTATGAAATATTTCAATCGTTGCGGGAATTGAGAGAAGGCATCCACTCAAATCACTACTGTTCTGGTCAAAGTTTGCTCGAAAGTTGGAGTAATGAATTACATGCAGTTGGTGAACAAATAGTTTTTGCAGACCTCATGGGCACTAGCCGAGTGTACGTAAGGGGACAACTTGGGTGTGGTATTTACCTGGCCAGGAGGATAATGCCTCTGTTTGCCACCACGCACCACCACCAGTAGTATCACATTCACACTAATGCTGAGTTCTAACTTCGAGTATTAACCAGACTTTATTTGTCCACATCATGTGTCTCAACACGCGATCGTTCATCTCGTCGTCGGTGGCCCGGTCATCGGTCAAGTGCACGGGTCAGTAATCAAAGCCAGAATTTGATACAAGAAAATATCAATTCATTTGAGATGACCTCTCGACGATGCGTGTTCTCAATCGAAAAGGTCGATATATATTCACACAGTATTTCTAGTCCTACACGTGGTTCGTGGATACAGAGGCCTACCGTATAATACCACTGAAATCCTTCCAAGGGAATGAGTTTCTCCTCCAAAAGAAGGGCGACACCCTAATATAAAGACGACGCTGACAACGTGATGTCTCCTGAGCTCAGCAGAATGAGGTAAGGAGCTTGGATGGCATTTCCCGGGCATATACGATGGCTAAATTCACATGTGTGCTTGCTTCACCCTAGGTACGCTGAAAAAGCATTGGTTTCCGACGAAAACCGCCACTGTTTTCATGACTGACATGGCGTCATTGCCTATGGTGGCCATAACGAATTGTTTACAAAGAAAACCTTCCAACATCATGTTTCAAATGACCCCCGCGTTCTCCAAGAATAAAGCAAGGTTTAAATAGCCAAACAGTTGCCATGACACCGCTAGTTTCCGATTCCTATCCAAGCTCCAGACCAAGCTGGATCAGGAATTCACTGCGGGAAGTATGATTTATTGATCAGTTCGTGATTGGCGCTATGCGTCTATACACGAGGAGGGTAATTGTCATAGTGATGCGGGAGTCGGGAACACTGGATGACTACTGTTTGAGGGATAACATGTATTTAAGTAAGTGTATACAGCATTTTCGATTAAGCACCACCTCAACCCCCCCCCCCACCCCCCCCCCCCCCCCCCCCCCACCCTCCCCTCACCCAACCTCACCCCATCCCGCTCTCCACCCCTCTGTAAGCTAGCTATGCTTCGAGCATCTCCACGGTGGCGGGGGGGAACGACACGACTTTTTACCATCTTAGTATTACCTCCCAAAAAGACCTAGTAAGTGCCAGAGAAACTTGTCAGTGCCAATAAAAATCGATGATATCAGTTTGTTGTGTGACCTTATAACTACTTCCAGGATGTAAACGGACGTTGGCACATTAAATCAAAACAAGATTATTTGGCTTGAGTATTGAGCAAACAAACAATCGCCCTCTTTACGGCGAACTTAATGGATCATGGTGTCTCGATAGTTACTACCTTGCAATATTGAAATGCTGCTTTTACCCCCGCTGGGTACTGAGTATTTGGCGGGAGACTAGGGTGGAGACAGTTGCCACGCCAGGTGTCAATGAAAAACATATTTTTCCTACATATTTTGGCCTTATAGTGGAAAAAGATGCATCTTGCTTCGGCCTGACTACCTGTAGCAGACCATCGATCAAGTGCCCTCGGGTGTCATTTATACGGCTTTATTTAAGTTTCATATATCAGACAATCGATTGACGACATACAATGTATACTGGGTGTCTCAAAAAAACGCATGACACGTGCATTACATAGTCACGGATGAAACGTGCAATACATTGAGTGTCAAGATGATGTGACATAGTCTTTGATATAACAGTATTCTCTACGCGCAGGCGCATTGAAGGTCGGCAAGGCTCCTGATCGAGTTCTGCATATAGGCCTACAAGTAATACACTGTACTCTGATGAAATTCCAAGATTTCATCAATGGGTTGAATAATCAATCAAACGAGAAGTCGTTATTTTGTTGTCACGATTGATCTTTTGTTTATCAAAGATTACAAAGAAAATGCCTGCATATCATATTGTATGTGTATACCTGCAACCAGGTATGAATCAGATAATCCATACTTGATGCAACCAAAGTGGCAACATATTCTTGCCAATTGTTATATGCAACTGCCAAATCGTATAGCTTGCCCCCCCCCCCCCCCCCGCAAGCGTTCAACACCTCAATACCTTCATATAAATTCTTTTTGGTCAAGCATTGACATCAGTTCACCGCATTTGATAAAAGAATAGTCAATTCATCATATCCCTATTCATGTTCGTTCGAGGTGGTTGGAAACTAAGGTTACACCAGCACCTTCTTTCAAACTCGATATCCAAACATACATTAACTTGGTATCCAGACTCAAACAGACGCAATCTCGTGTTTGAAAATAATCCATAGTGTCCTTTCAAAGCCACCGTAAATCTAGCGTCCTCACTTCGTCAAATATTGTAAATTTGTTATTCATATTATTTTTACTGATGGAAAGAAAACATTGATATTAGATGATTGTGCTTTCTGTACGCAATGCAGATTAGTCACAAATGTTTCCATGGAAACACCTATACCGATCGTTTTGGTGACTTCTCGGATAATTCGTTTGAAAGTTCATATTGGTGGCAAATGAATTCCCAGTTGTTAAAAAGTAATTTGCACGGACGTGCAGGCCTTGAACCAGCATCGAGCTCATGCACCCTAGACTCCCGAGAAAGTCCATTTGTAATCCTAAAAATAGTCCTGAAATAGGGACGGACTGCGAGGCCGTTTAAAGCGTCCGGAGTGTAGCACGTCCCTGTGTAAAGGTTTATATGCGCCATGCTGCGAAAAGGTACTGTACCACGATTCCAGAAACCGTGATTAAAGGTCGAATACAATGTCATTCAAAAACTACTCCGAAATATATAAAAGACTTATAAGTCCTAGGCCTACTTCATTTCAACCAACATGGTGAACATTGTCGCCGCAATGCTTGTTCTCATCATTTCATAGCATATCCCCTGGGGTGCGTGGCCCGTCCGGAGTTTCTATGAGAGTCCGGTCCACAGTCGCCAATGTACATGTAACTGACCTCTCCATCCATACACCTTTTGGTCTCTCTGAGCCAGGTTTTACGAACTACCCGCACCTTGAAGTAGACTTTTACTCCGGTGTGCATGGTAACTTAAGGTGATACATATATCTTAAAGGGGTAGTTGATGGACCAATCACACTGGACTGCGGAGGGTTATGGGCTTTGACCAATTGAAAATACTACAAAATATCTTGCTCTATATTATTCTCGTTTCAGCCAAAAAATCGATTTGATCGGGTATTATCTGTTATTATTTTATTGAACTGCGCCACAGCTTGGACATCAAACGCGTCCCTGATATTAACGATCGAAACAATCGGGATAATGTAGTATCGGATTTATACTGTCGCGAGCTTTGATATTATACAATAGTACTTCAGAATCAGCATGCGTACTGCAGTGCAAGAATTTAAGCCGGTGTAGTATATGCGTGTGTTTCCCCTACAATAGCAAAACCCGATTTTCCCCTCACCTCGCGGTTAAAAGGAATTCAGTGCTAGCTGTAACGTACTGGGCGGGAACGCCTCCAATCGTCACTGTTGGAGGGAAAAAATATCTACGGCCTTCCAGAGGTCTGATGTTCGATCGACTGTCCCCAGAGATCCTTCCCCTAATATAAGTTAGTAATAAGATCGTCAATAACACAGAATTGGTAAACTCGAGTTTTGGAACCTTTTGATACGTCTGAAGTTGAAAGCGCCGAATTCATTAACCAGCCGAATTCATTAACCAACCATCGTCTCAAAGCTGAACTGGAAAATACGGCCCCAGTTAAAGCTGAACCGTAATGATTTCGCTCTTTGAAATGTCCTTGACCTTTTATCATTTCAGTTTTAGCCTCCAACGATGACAAAACAAGTCCAACGAAAGAAGAAGGGACCATTTCAAGGGAACACGTATGACGTCACGATGACCACTGATAGTGACGTCACACCATTACCTCTGGGGGTCAAGGATGAATTACTAGATGCAGAACTCGGTGCCGCATTGGGAGGGACGCTCTCCTTGATCACGATTGTGACAATCTCAGGGAATACTGCACTTCTGGTAATCCTCCTAAAAACAACCGCGCTCCGGACTATGACGAATTCTTTCATAGTGTCCTTGGCAATGAGCGATTTACTGACAGGAATTTTCGTGATGCCTTTCTGTGCAGCCGCAATAATGACCGGAAGTTGGCCTTTTATTTCCGGTTACTGTGAAGTCACCGGATTCATTCACAGTGTATGCTCAATAGCGACAGTTTTGAATATTATGATGGTGTCTTCGGATAGAGTCCTCGCGGTCGCGAAACCCCTGAAGTACTCCCTTTGGATGACGCCCACTGTAGCGGGAATTATGATTGCGTACGTCTGGCTACAGAGTATTATATTCAGTGCTGTTCCTTTTTGCAGTTTCAGCCACTACACGTACGGGAGAGCAAAAGGATTCTGCGCATTTGACTGGAGTAGCGGGTCGAACTTTGTTTTGTCGTATGCCTTAGTCTGTTTACTCATGCCCGCTTTGATAACTTTTGTATTCCTCCTCGTGATTATAAAACATGCCAAATCCCGTCCGAGTCTCATGAGCCTCATGCCCGTCCCCGTGGCGGCCGTGTCTGTAGTCGTCCATTCGCAACCAATGGTGAACTACAGACGAAGTACAATCCAAGCAATGCGGACTCTTTTTATCATCACAGTTGTTGTAGCTGTCTTATGGACGCCTCAAATCACTGTGAACATTTTTGACATCCACAAATCCCCTGATGTCTCTGAGAGCTTTCGGACTAGTGCCATGTGGTTGTGCCTCATGTCTAGTATGACAAATCCGCTGATATTTCTCAGCAACCGAAAATTCAAAGAGAAATTCAAGGAGGTGTTCTGCAGGTGTCTTTTGAAGCGTTCGAATATTGTCGGAGTGGACGCCAGCGTTACGCAACATACTGCAAGCACCGCATTGCCTTATACGTCTCATTTCGAACACAGTAACGTATTCTCCAAAGCCACGCCGTCACAAGCTAACATACCCGAAGAAGAAGTCTATCGCAGGGTGTCTTTTTGCGAGCCGCAAGTGAGGATAGGCATCAAGACGGAACTGTTACTGGCAGTGCCGAACCGCTGCGGGAAGTCTGGTGTCCCCATAGCAAAGGTCGAGCCAATGCTGATACCGCGAAAGCTCAGCACGGAGGAAATACGGAGGCTCAGTACAGAAACATTGCGGAGATCCAGCGACGTAAGACGGCCAAGCGATATCATACGACGGCCGAGTGATATCATAAGACGGTCAAGTGACATAAGACGGCCGAGTGAAATAAGACGAGGGAGTGACGCAAGTCGAGCAGCCGCTCGCGCAATGTCGCCTACCCAACTTATCCAATCCTACCATATGGACATTGAGTCCTCTCTGACGAATGAGTCCACGTCCACGACAGACGGGTTCCCGCCCGTTGTGCTGTCGGTGACGCCCCAGTTACATGCTATCCCTGCCGACATGGCGGAGGATATCAACAATGACATGATCTGAAAGTGACTGGATCCGAACGCCCAAAGTTCTCCGCAATGCGGCACGTCCACATGAACGCCTATCCCAATGTTCGACTTAAATCAGGAGGTCATACAATGAGATAGGCGTTCACTGACGTTGGCGTTGGTACACATTCTTGATGTTTCTGCCCGGAGCTCCAAAAAAATTCCTCATATCCCCAATGGTCAAAGCCAAGAGAAGTTATAGTGGCATTTTTAGAGTGAATATCACTGAGCAACACAAGAGCACAACAGGCATTCCGAGAACTCGAATCAGGTCAGGTTGCTTTGAGAACGTCGCAGGCTGCACTCGCCGCTGGCGAGAAACTTCTCGCATGGCGGACGAACTCGGGAATCTAAATTCTTTAGTAACCTTTAAAAATATCTGAAGTCAACTTCACTGCTAAACCTACCCGGGGCGCCAATCGGCACAGACATTATTTGATTATTGTCCACAGTTCATTGTACATGTATAATTTATCTATTGCCGTTGCACATGTGCGTCGCTTGTCAATTTACACTCCTAAGGTGTTTTGCCGTCGGACTAATGACAAGATACAGTCAACTGTTTTGCCCATCGTCTTAATAATGACAGGATAGGAAAGTGTGAAATGTCTAACTAAGGCCCTCCATCTTACTAAGAGTGGTCATATCTAGTGTGTATTCCAAGGTCATTATTAAGAATAGTCACAGTCACAATCTATTATATGGGGTGTCCTCAAAATGCAAATGGTCAGTCACAAGATGAGCTATACGACCTTTGGCAACACACATGACTATCTTGCCATTATTATTATTATTATTATTATTGACTAATTTGTCATCAGCTTGTATGTAAAGCCTTTGGCAACACACTTTATTATCAAAGCAAGTGTCTATTACATCAAGTATGATCTTGGGCAACACACCTGACTATCTTGTCATCAGCTGCATGTTATACCTCAGGCAACACACTTGACTATTTTACCACTAGTTTGGTGTAGCACCTCAGGCAACACACTTGACACCAATTAAGCCCAATAAAAGAAAAACGAAACTTCTTTGCAGTATTTTTTTCTAACTTTTATCCCAATTGTTGTAAATCAACAGTACTACACTGTACTGAAAGTACATTACAATACATTTGTAAAAATAAAAGTGTATGAAAAATTACAAAGGGTGCGACCTGAATCGTGTGTAACTAAAATGTAAGTACCATCAAAAAAGGAAAAGGTGAGCTAATATATGTATGGATTTCTGGATCAAAACTTGTACCTACATGTATAAACAACATTTTTTGTACCTACATGTATTAAAACACCATTTTGAATAGGATAAATGCAGTCCAAATCACAACTGACATCCCTTAATTTGCGCCATTGTCCTGCGTCACTGGTGTGCCATCTGTGCATACGTCGCGCGTAAGCAGGAAGGACGTCAATTGTGACTTGGACTGTAAAACTAGTTATGTTGTGATAATCAGATGGCAGCACATGTCAAAGCTACTGAGAAGGCTACGAATGTTCTGAAATAATGTGGAACATCATGTTATCTCATCTAATCTAATCATCTAATTAAAAGCAACATTTGGCTTAATTGTGTGAAAGAGAAGGTGATTGCTGGGGAGATATATTAAAGGAGGGGCCTCTTATGAGAGAAAATCTTTTAAGTTGACCATGAATTTCAATGTGAAACGCCCCCCTTTTCCTGAACCTTGGGTCCGTGCCTGAACCCTCAAATGTTTTGCTCTATCGGGTTTTTCATGATTTTCTATCTTATCCTATTTTTCACTATGATAAAGTTTGCAATCATTATGTACGTATTGTGTGGACTCAAATGAAGCAATCTGAATTAAACTAAATATTAGAATTAAAAAAAACACATTCTGATGGCATATTGTACACATATAGGTGACGATAGTGGGATCTATCTATTACATGGTCCGAAAAATACAACATTTAATGAATATTATTAGAATGATCCAAATCTTTTGTCTTCACAAAAAATACCGGACACAAGATTCAAGATTCACGGCACAATCACATAACTTCCGTGAATTGCTTGTGAAACTTTCTGCTGCAGATTCTAAGGCACTTCTTTTCCAAACTAGAAACTCCCTTGCTGGAAAACACAGTATTATCTCATGTCTAAATTCCTAACAATGACATTCTAATGCTAGATGCATACCAAAAAAAGAAACACCTAGTCCAGTAACTCTATCCTTCCATGCTGATGGGTCCAAGTTCAAGTCCCAGTGATAACTTGGAATGGGTTTCTTCAAATGTGTTTGTAGAATTTTAAAGAACTAAAATTCCTTACGACCAAATAAAATGAACCAAAAATTAAGTATGTCGAATGAGACTAAAAAGCTGCAGTCCTCTTGTACCTGAGTGCCATTATCCCAACGCAAGTAAAAGATCCCACACAGGGGTAAAAGTTTTACATGCAGCGGACTTAAAAATCTCTGGCGAACCCCCAAATCAAGGGTAAACATGTGGAATATGTTAAACGATTGGTTGGTTGATCGATAACTTTTCTCATAAATCTTTGTTCGAACTCGTTAAAAAATAAGAAATCTTTTAAAACTGATTGTGGAATAATATATTAGTGTTATCAAGAATAATATTCTTGGTGTTATGGATTCAAATAAGAGGATTTTGCGGGAGCTTTCATCGCAACATGGACCGGATTCTTTGCTGCCGATATTGTTCGAACGCCCATGTATGAGATAAAGCCGTCCGAGTCCAAAGCGAGGCCGCCGGCATCCACGATTTGTTTGTACGTTTCGGCCTCTTTTGCATATTCATCCAAGATGGCGTCCGCTTCCGTCTCCGCCCTGGAACGAAAGAAAGAATAGTTCTTGTAGCAATGATTACTGATTAGGTCCCGGGATTAGGTATTTCAAATTCTTTGCTGGGACCATTAGAGATATTCATAACTGGAACTTTTTCTTGAAATTTTTATTTGAAGTTGAAAGTGACCACATGGCATCAGTTGTTGAAGACAAAGCCTGGGCTTTTTTGAATCGGCACAATCATAATCGGTTAAACGCCTCTAAATGATGATGAATCTCTGCACTTGAGTAGCACAGGCGAGTACCACTTTTGGGTCGGTAGTATCAAATGGGTAACTTTGCAGAGTGTGTAGTTCAAGCATTCAAGATGAGCAGCGGCCATATCAGAACAAAATAGTGTTGCAGAGCGTGTTATTCAAGCATTCAAGATGAGCAGTGGCCTTATCTGAACAAAATAGTGTTGCAGAGCGTGTTATTCAAGCATTCAAGATGAGCAGTGGCCATATCTGAACAAAATAGTGTTGTAGAGTTCGTTGTTCACGCATTCAAGATGAGCAGTGGCCATATCTGAACAAAATAGTGTTGCAGAGTGTGTTATTCAAGCATTCAAGATGAGCAGTGGCCATATCTGAACAAAATAGTGTTGCAGAGTGTGTTATTCAAGCATTCAAGATGAGCAGTGGCCATATCTGAACAAAATAGTGTTGCAGAGCGTGTTATTCAAGCATTCAAGATGAGCAGTGGCCATATCTGAACAAAATAGTGTTGCAGAGTGTGTTATTCAAGCATTCAAGATGAGCAGTGGCCATATCTGAACAAACTAGCGTTGCAGAGTTCGTTGTTCAAGCATTCAAGATGAGCAGCGGCCATATCTGAACAAAATAGACACTATCTTAACTATCACAACATGCTTTTAAACCTCAATGAAGACCTGATGCATAGATGGTTCCGTTTTTGCTGTCAAATCAAGCCCTTTTACGAGGGGAAAACCTCCAGAAATCAGAAATATCTCATCCCTCGTCAATTGACAGGGGACCATGCGACTCACTTTTGTAGTATTATCCTAGCATTCGACTCGGCCTTCTCGATGGTAATATTCGCCTGGGCTGCTGCCTCTTTCTTCTTTGTCTGCGCCTCCGTCAGTTTACGCGGACGCTCTTGAAGGGCGACGTCAATATTCTGCTTGGCCGCCTCCTTATTTTTCACCGCAGTTTCGTACTCAGTCGGCCGAGCAATGTTGTTCACCTGAAAAAGACAAAAAGAACCACATCTTAACACTTTCGGTGCCAGCTTTATATCGTTTTTTTAACATTTCAAACACTTCTTGTGGTAGAATAACTTTTTTTTAGATCAGTCCAGACAGTCCTAGGGAAACCACCACCACAAAACAGTCCATTACAACCAAACTTGGCCTAGAAACAAGTCATGTACTTCACCTTGGTAGTGCTAGATAGAATTCAGTACGTTGATCTTGACTAGACTACCTTTGTGTGTTCCAATGCCTCATTTCACAGTGGCGTGATCAAGTTAGCATGTTACATGGACCGACTGCTGTCTAAACTTCCTATGACTGTACTGTATAATCAATGAATTTCTTTGATTTCTGGCCTTATATGGATTGTAAATATTTTTGACGTGGCAATGCGATGAAATGCGACCAGCTTGGCTTGTGTGACCGATGTGAAGACTCAAAAGTCTTCGCTTGATCTCTTAAACCGTGTGGGGTGTTGGAACTGACGTCAAGACGCAGTGGTGGACGTGATGCTGGGCGTCTTTATGACGTCATGGCTTTGAGGCGGACATGACGTCACGCTCCTAGGGAGCATGGCGGCAAAGTTGCGCGGAATGGCGGAGAGGCACGCCATATGGGTTTTGCCATGGGTGGTGTGAACGGTTTCGCAGGACTGTAAACAGCTGAGCTATCTTACCTGTAAGTCACTGACATCACAGTGGAGGAGATCGTAGCGTATCTTGAGCATGGTCCGTAAGCTCTCCTGGAAGGCACCTCTTTCTGCCTGGAACTGGGATGTGTTGAACATGCTGCATGACTCGTGGATGGCAGACTTGCCTAAAATGAAGAAATATAAAAAAACGTCACGTTAATAACAAATCCATTTAATGACAAAGTAAAAGGCGAGTGAAAAGACCATGTTCCCTCTGAACTCTAAAGTCTGTTCTGAACATGGGCGTAACAATCCGAATACAGTAGAACCTCCCTTAGTGGACACCTCTCTATTAAGGACACCCTCTCTATTAGGGACACCAGTTTTGTCCCAAATTGGTTATTTACATTCTATTTGACCTCTCTAATCAGGACACCTCTATACTAGAGACAATGCTTGTCAGTCCCAAGGGTGTCCTTAATAGAGAGGTTCTACTGTAGACGATAGCCCCACTATCCCATTTCGAACAATTAGATATAGTCTATGTTGATTCACTAGAACCATTATTGATCGACAAGCGCCATTAATAACACAGCTAACGAGTTGCAGCACTTCCAATTAGGAAATCAATTACACATGTGACAGTTGTATCTATTGTTGACAATCACTTTTTGAAATGATGGGAGACAATTATTGAGATGATTGACATCATAATGTCAATCTAAATAATATTGGGCATTAAATTGAGTCATGTACTTCATTGTACCTTGAAGCATGGTACATGTACATGTATTCTAGGTGTTATTTCATGGAGCTACACTCTCCTCAAAGGTAGTGCTGTTCATTCAGCTAGCACTATATCGGGAAATTATCAAGACTAGGTTTCGTATCGTTTGGTTTCCTAGCAGCATATTGCTGAATGGATCTTATTGGCACTGGCGATATTTGAGGAGTTGTATTCGTATTCTTTAGGCCTTAGATTATTTTTCATGTGTCATGCACATCAGCTTGATTATCAAAGTCGTCACTGATAAGTCATCATTGCTCACTGGCTCTTACCAGCGTACTGCAACACCACCTTATAGTTGTCAAAGTTCCTGAAGTCCATGACGATGTCATAGAGCTGCTTCCCCCGGGCCTTGTATTGGTACGAGACGTCCAGAAATATTGGTATGCCCTGCGAGTTCAAACACTGAAGGAAAAGAGGTTTAAAAATTTGTATTCATTTCGTATTTACAAAATTTGAAATGTTCAGATTCAGTCACAAATTTCAAGTATTTATCAAACGGCATTAAGCCTTACATGAAGTTTTTAAGCACCTTAGAATAGAAATTCTAGAAATATCTCACTGACATTTTCGGTGAATTTGTTGTCTCACCAATACACCAATGGGTAGGGTGGAATGGGGTAATTGAACTTTTTGAAGCCCCAATTTAACTGTAGCCCCTGCCTATGATATTGATTGATATCCCCATGCATCAAACAATGCAGGGGCTACAAATACCCCATTCTACCTTACCTTGCATGAAAGCACATGAAGAGCTGTCAATTTCCTTGAAACCTCTGCGAGGTGGAGACCATGGTTTTGGCCTATATTAGCTCCACCCTTGCTGTGTTTGGTAGACAACCAATACAACCAGTGCATATCATCACCTGGCATCCACTTACCCTCAAATTCTTAAAATCGATTGTCTTATAGACATTGGGGAATTTGATGAACTCGTATCCGGGCGGACCTGCGTGAAGCCCTTCATTTTTCGGCTCCCTTGCGAGTGATTTGGCAACCGTATCATACTGGAGAGCAACTGTAACAAATCGTGATGATATGATTTTACAGCTGTTAGTGCGACCTTTACGTTTATTCCTTTATGCTACATGACATAGTCATCACATTGGTAAAATCACGCAAAAATTACACTCTGGCTCTCAGATATTCATAATGAGGTGGGATTGCCAACTTTCCGATTGAGCCAGAGACAATATGTATGTGTGTACAGCCAAATATTTCAATAAAAATTGCTAATCTTGACTATTAATTGCACATTCAACAAAATATATGATATTCATTTGCTGAGAAGGACAATCTCAAAAACAGTGCTGATCAGTGTTAGTAAGTGGTAACCATGGTTACCAAAACATCTAACTACATGTATAAAACATTATACCAAATAACATGCCACCAACAGGGGACCACAATTTTAAAAGTAAACATGTTACATAACAAGGATATGATTGTTACATAACAAGGATATGATTGTTACATAAAAAGGATATGATTGTTACATAACAAGGATATGATTGTTACATAACAAGGATATGATTGTTACATAACAAGGATATGATTGTTACATAACAAGGATATTGTTACATAACAAGGATATGATTGTTACATAACAAGGATATGATTGTTACATAACAAGGATACGATTGTTAAATAACAAGGATATGATTGTTACATAACAAGGATACGATTGTTACATAACAAGGATACGATTGTTACATAACAAGGATACGATTGTTACATAACAAGGATATGATTGTTACATAACAAGGATATGATTGTTACATAACAAGGATATGATTGTTACAACTTACATAACAAGGATATGATTGTTACATAACAAGGATATGATTGTTACATAACAAGGATATGATTGTTACTCTCGGAATCGAGGCACTTGGTTCTATTCTTCATCGAGTCTTCTAGAATTTATGGTGCAGCCATGCTACATCTATCATGTCCATGCAAGGTAAAGCAATTCTACATGTCATATGTATACTGCATGTACTGTAAAGCGCCAATTTTTCATGTCACTTGAAATTGACATGGTACACTACACAACGACAATGAACAGAGTGGCAACTCTGCCACTGTCCAAAATTCGAGAGCAACTTCCCCTCCGTAGAGGTTTTGTGTAAAATGAGAAGTCTTATTTACAACAATCACAGGCCTCTCAATTACACTCGGAACACACCATGCATGCCATGTTTCCTCAATTCATTTTTTTTTAATACAATGATTTTGTCGTGTCTGTGCTACATCGGTCTTTCTCGCGAAAGTCGCATGTTGTCAGATTTTTGGGCATAATCATAGACGAACTTGATGTGTAATGTCATCAAAAGGTGATGAGGAGCCGATCTGGAAATTTTGTTTTTTGTCGTCAAAAGGGTAAAAAAAATGTTGTAATTTCCCCCCCCCCCCCCAACTTGGGCGCACACAGGATTACACACAACATCTCAACGGCATGTATTTGGCGTAATTTAGAGGCCTCAATCATGCAGCACAACGGGACAAGCAAGGAATTGAAGAAAATATCAACACCATAGATGATGGAAAATTGCGTGATGCAAACTTGGAGTTGGAAGAGTCAGGAAATCTATACAATTGAATTGAACGACACTGCAGACAAGTCACATGCATTTCATCCATGGCAATGTTCAATTCTCGTGCAACAAACATCATCCTTTGACCTTGTCTATGGGCATCATCGCAGGTGCATGCAAGAAGAATTGGTCATCGAAGCCGAGTGCAAAAATTGCCTGATAGCGATTATTTTATCGGTTGTCAAAAGTTGTTTGCTGGTAGACAACTTAAACTGGGTTCAAAGGTTTTCCTCACTTTTATAATTTCTTAACAAAAAACAATTAATTTCTCCTAATTTCTTTTGACGTGTCAGCCCACACAGAATCCAGGTGGTGACGTTTTGAACTGTCGACCGGACTCATTCATAATAGTCAGGTACATTAAAGACAATGCCAAGATTATTTGGTGCTAGTTACCGAGTCCATGAAGGTACATGTACATACAGTAGAACCTCTCTATAAAAGGACACCCTCGGGACTGACAAGTGCTGTCCTTGAATAGAGAGGTGTCCTGATAAGAGAGGTCAAACTGAATGGAAACAACCACTTCGGGACGTCCTTATAAGAGGGGTGTCCGCTAAGGGAGGTTCCACTCTACGTGTATATAAACCTGTACACACCGTAGACATTTTAGCCTGAATGGAATTTCAAGACATTGCATTCAATAGCCTGAACTCCCACTATCTTACTTACGTTAGACACACCACAAACAGTTGCAAGCAGATTTGGCAGATTTGCATACATTTACATACATTGTATAGGTGTGCTATGTTATGGGCGGTTATTACCGCAAATAAAGACAAACCAAAGCAAAGACACTTGTGTAGCATATCAAGGACACGTAGATTGATACTCCTGGGCGGTTATTACCGCAAATAAAGACAAACCAAAGCAAAGACACTTGTGTAGCATATCAAGGACGCGTAGATTGATACTCCTATGTGTGCCACATCAAAGACATCTGGACCATACACCACGTCAAAGATAACGATGCGAAGTCAACAGGCGGCGCCACCGTCTTGGGAAAAGTAAAAACGATTTCGACAACTATAGGTTTTTGTTGATATAAGCGACTAGCGGGAAAATGCACATGTGTTGTTATGTCACTATTGATCTATTCGTAGTAGACTGTCGTATTTTGAGATCCCCTTTCTTTTCAACATCATCAATCATACTAGTATATCATAACCATGGATAGAGATAAGTTAGAAAACTGTGTCAACCTCCTTCAACAAGTTGTTGGAATAATGGGGAGAGAGGTGGCGAATAACAACAACGTCAACAGGCATACGGCCGCCAGCAATCTACAGTGGCGCCGCCTGTTGACTTCGCATCGTTATCTTTGACGTGGTGTATGGTCCAGATGTCTTTGATGTGGCACACATAGGAGTATCAATCTATACGTGTCCTTGATATGCTACACAAGTGTCTTTGCTTTGGTTTGTCTTTATTTGCGGTAATAACCGCCCATACTATGTGTGTGTTTGAAAAAGAATTTTCCAAAGGCCTACATTTTATGGTCATCTTATTTTGGCCACTTTTTTTGGCGAGGTGAACCACGTTTGGTTGCAGCCACTCAATGGCTTTTACAAATGTTGGCCGGTAATATTTTATTGTGATTAGATTTACATGTATGCCCCAAAGCCGCACAGGTCAGATGAATACTTCCTCTGATTAACTGCTGCTGGTACAGGACGTGTAAAGGAAGCCAAAGCCACACAGGTCAGATGAATACTTCCTCTCATTGACTGCTGCTGGTATGGGAAGCAAAAAGTAGGCCAAAGCTGCATATCGCAAACTTTTCACTCAACCTTTCCAACACCAAGATGTCAACACAATGCGTGCAAACAATGAAAACCAACCCACCTTCGTCGGAATTGATTTTTTTCAGAGAGATAGATAGTAGGACTATTGTTAGGACGAAAGCACCCGCGATTATGATTAGAATCCCGCAACATATTGCCTTGTCTCCTGAGGCCCCCATGGTCAAATCCTAGACATGGCAAGAAATGTTACTGGTTAGAATAAGGTGAGTTAGACTGGTGCACAGTGATGTGACTACTTCTAGAACGTTACACGACTGCCAACACAGACTACCATTTCGGATTCATAGGCGGGCAAGGATAACAGAGTCCAGAATCATCTACACATTACTCTTATGCTATCGAACGGATTTTTTTTAACGTGGTGGTTGGCCGCCCGACTTTGTTTTTTTGCTTCTAATTTTTCAGCAAGGTATGTTAACCAGGACAGGATGCTGGTAGTGTACACATGCACACATGACCGACCCAATAATAAAGAATGTTCCCCGCGCGCTAATATTATTAGCACCCGGGGAACATTCTTCATTTTGATGTCTGGTTTCTGCTACCATCACATGCCTGTGACACATCACATCTGGGACATTATGTGGTGAAATGGAATTCTGTGATGGCAGAGAGAATCCTTCGATCTGCATGGAGAATGAAAAAGAGCTTGTTGGATGTGAATACAAACTACTAAAGTTTTCTGCTGTAGGTTTTTGAGCCTGGCTTATCTTTTCTGAATATTTTCCTCAAATAATTTTCAGGGTTTGAAATTTTTCCCTTTTGAAAACAATGAGTCATCATGTAACTCGGAATTAAACGGTTTTCCACAATAAGCAAGTCACAGGCTCATAGATTGACATTTGAATTTGAATTTAAAAAGATTGAAATCAGTTGCTTTAAATAAAAATTACATAGACATAGAAACAAGGCTTCAATAACCAAGCACAGGGAGAATTCAGAGTGCTATTGTGCTGTACAAAATGAATCAAGAACAAATTATACGACACAATTCGGGAGATCCTTTTTTGAAAATCTACACATGCAGATTCTTTTGTCCTTATCTTATTAAATAAAACATTCATTTTCAGAAGGCAGTTGCTGTTCTTTTCTTGGTTCATTTTGGAAAAGTGTGCCCTTTATGATGTATTGTAAGTCACACTGACGATAAAAGAAAGTTGGTGGATCAGTTGCAAAGGCCTTGCTATATATTCCAGGCAAAAAAATTCCTGGGTAAAGATATGAAAGAACCCAGGTTGACAGGGGTGAGGCTCTGATGTGTTTACTTGACAAATCTAACCGCATACACATGGACACGATGATGGAGGCAAATGCAACACAAATCTTTCAACATTTCTTTTGTCGGGTACGTCTACAATTGTGTTATGACAATCAAACACCTAAGTCTCCTTTTTTTTAGTCTTACCTTCATCAGAATTTAATTTCTTGAGGGACACCCCCACCATTATACCAATAAAAACTACACATACTACTACAGTCACTATGACTGCAATACAAACTGTCCTTGATTCAGGCATTTTGGTGCTTTAAACCTGGAATGAACCATGATTATTAGCGTAAGGTTGAGCGATATTGTATCCCCACTTCTCGCACTATAACGCAGACCTGACTCTGCGTTTAAGCCATGACATTTATTTCCATTAAAAAGTGACAATATTACGCTCTATCTTTTCACGACGTGGCATGTACACCATGCCAGTGAGTGGTAGACCTATAGATAGTGGGAGCAGATGTCCAACAAACAAAATTTCAAAAACAGAAAGTTATTTGCCCTTAGCTGAACTCCACTGATACTACTATATGAAAGGAACATAAAACGACAATTGGCATTATTTTACTCCTCCTTACATTTACCAAATAAGGGTAGGCCTAGATTTACAGTTTTTTGAACACCCAGTATGTTGACTGTACACAATCATGTACATTGTGTGCATTGCATGAAAATCCCAAAGTTGTTGCCATGTCTGATGTTTTTCAAAGGATTCCAGCAAAACACAGCGGTCATTTTAATTCGGTAGGAAAGGCTGTGTGAAAGAAAAGGATATGCCTACTTGATAAACTTATCAGACGTTTCAATCCATGAAAAAATTGAGGAAATTGATAATTTTACTCAAGGATTTTCTTCCTGAATTACCCAACAGGCAGAGCTGGCTTCAAACATTCGGAACTAACGTCAGTAAGGAATAGAACTGAAATAAATGATCGATTGACAAAAATATTTTTACCGGATTTTTGCCAATTCATTAATGCTAAAATTATTTAGAAAGGAAGTCGAACCTTGAATTTAACTTAAAAAATAAAGATGACCCATCTGTTTCGTATTTATGTTTCCTCTTTCAGCCGGCAGGTGACTCTAAAAAAGGAATTTGTATGTTTACGTTTGTTGTCCGATTCCTTCGCATAATTCATGAATTTCTTAAGTGTCAAAGCAAATATTTTATATTTTTTTAATGATATCAAAATTTTGTTGAATCAAAGAACAGTTTCTTAGTGTTGATTCTTCCGATTTTTTTGTGTTTTGATCAAAAAACACCGTTGCAACCCTCGAACAATTTGTTCCTGTCAGAATGACCATCCTTTATGAGTTATGTACACAATATAGGCCTACAGTGTGTCGCAAAAACATAGTCTGTGTCTGAATTGGGATTTTAAAATTTGTTTGTTTTATTCTTTGTTTGTTTGTTTTTCAAATGTGTTACAGTGAAGCAATCAGCTCTTCTCACCTAATATCAGACGACTTTTGATAATTGATATCGCCACATCGTTGGAATGTTGGCTTGTCGCCAGCTTATGGCCAAAGTTTTACATTTGTTTGTACGTCGTAAATTTCAAATTTCTTTCTTCTTATTTTCAGAATTTATCCAGTAGATAATGTTCTGACATCACTATGGTTAACGTCGGGGCAGTCATTGGAGGAATCGTGGCCGCTATAGCCATTATCGTCGTCATCATCATCGGTTCGAGTTTTTCATACTTGGAATATTTTCAGGTAATTCATGTAATTAGTGATCAGTGATTAGAAATGTGAAAAAGGAGGGCTGAAAAGGGCACTTTTGACGTGTGAAGAAAAAAAAGATGTACTGTAGCTCCACAACTGAAGCACTAGGTAATGTAGCACTAGCAGCTGACATTTATGTCTGGACCACAAGGCAATAGGATCAGCTTCCTCAGGGTTTAAACTCAATGTACATCTAGTAAGAAATTATTCATATTTTCCCTTCAATACTTTCAGTACGGGTTCAAAAGAACGAAGTCCACCGGTGCCGTTGACATCACCAATACCTACTCCTTCGGGCGTTACTTCCTTGGTCCGGATGCAGAATTCAAAATATTTCCTGCCGATGCGCATTATGTCAACTACAATAGTGTTTCAGTATTTACGAAGGACAAACTAGAGGTACTTGACATGCAGTGTTCTCCGCAGCAGTTTAAAAAATGTTGCACCTCCCCTTTTGATCTGCC
The DNA here is from genome assembly GCF_910592395.1 of Lineus longissimus. Taxonomy (NCBI): domain Eukaryota; kingdom Metazoa; phylum Nemertea; class Pilidiophora; order Heteronemertea; family Lineidae; genus Lineus; species Lineus longissimus. The sequence goes on from NC_088322.1 coordinate 9,226,228, forward strand.
TACCAGCCTGGGTCATTTTCTATCCAACCCTCGACAAGTGGCTGCCCCTCAAAATACTCATTGCCTGTTAAAAGTGTTAGATTTTACAGAGGAAAATAAAGTTATGACAGTAATTAGGAGTACAGTTTTGATTTTTGTAGAAATTGTGAGAATTAATTGGAATGTAATAAAATAGAGCAGAACCTCTCTATTAAGGACAGTGTTGGGACTGACAGATGCTGTCCTTAATATATAGGTGTCCTTAATAGAGAGGTGTCCTTTATAACGAGGTGTCAAAATCATGTAAAAATACTTTTCTAGGTGCGCATGACTGTCACACTTCAATACTTCGTGTTGAAATCCGAACTTCCCCTTCTTCATCAAGAATATGATTTATTCTACGAGTCAATCCTCGAATCAAACGGTCTCGATGCACTCAAGGTAAGATCACATACAGTTGTTTATCAGCCCTGTTCGCCATCATGATCAAAATAACTATTAAAAATTGTTTTTCATGTCAAAGAAAATAAGTGTCTTCAACATAAAATCAGAATGAAACTACCGGTACCTCTTTCTAACTTGGCACAATTCTGCCAAAAAAAGGAATGACCAGAAAATGTTGATATGCCGATTTTAAATTCTGGTTTTTTACACTATTGGCTACAGTTGTACCAGACTCTATTGTACCACTATAATTGTACCACATTTTGCCTTAAGAGTTGAAAACTCACAGAAAAAGATTGAATTTCTTAAAAATTTCTCATCATTTGTTGTATTTAGGGTGCGGCAACTGTCTACAGCACTGACGAGTTTATCTCTCGGAGGTCAGATATTGAAAAGGCGCTCTTCAAGGGAGTCCGGGAGCGACTCGGTGGGAGGTGTTGTATCAAAGATTGCGAGAAAACATGTAAGGCGCAGAGGAATTTCAATTATTCATTTGCACTCATTGATAAATCCCCTGCATTGGAAATCTGGCCCTGGCCAAAAATCGTGAGGTTCTATTAGTGTACAGCATGGCTTTGCTCTGGACACTGACCTCGAAGCTGTAATCATTGAAATTGCTTTGAACTTTTGAACTAATGATAATGATAATACACATTTTTTTGATTGTGGCCCACATTTAGGAATAGGATAACGTTATCATTACAGAGGCTTTAAAAGCACATTCGCCGTTTGTTCAGAAAATTCACATGCATGATAATTTACTACTGCAATGAGAATTTCTCTTTAGCCGAGCCACAAGAAAATATGATTTTTTATTTCTTAACACACACAGTGTCAGACCTTTGATATTACTCTCTCATCTCTATAAAGAAGAGAGTTTGAATCAGAGTTTGCTTCTGAGGCATCGGGGGAAATATAAAGTGGCCCAAAGGCCTGACGAGCCTGCCAATTACCCTCTTTTGATCACAGGGGAAAATACTTCGGGGTCAAAAATGGTGTTTGCCTTTGCAGGTCGGAAAGATGCAACCACAATGCCACGAGCAAACATTTCAAATCTCACATTGGCCTTTATTTTCTAGCGTCATGTTACAGCGGCTGCAAGGCATACTCCACCTGCCAGAAGTCGGATAAGGGCCTGTTCGCCCAGGTGAAGTACTTCCAGCTGGCCGAGGTCACCATCCCGAAGGAGGTCGAGTCAAGAAAGCTGAAGGCCTTGACACTGGAGGAGGAGACGGAGACAGAAAAGTACAATCAGAATGCGTCGCTTGTGCAGAAGGAAACTGATTTACAGGTATTGACGACTCCTTTGAGTCAGCGCACGATCGTAAGAGGGCCAGATTTTGTATCCAGTTGCACTTGTGCATAACAAACTTTGCTTTGTTCTGTTACTTATTCGTCTGATGATGGTGCTGATTTGAAGTCTTCGAGGGGGTAGTGGCACCTATTATTCCCTTGTGATTAAGAAAACAGCAAGATAACAACATTGTATACCTATTTGGGCCCTGATCTATAAGTAGACGAGCATGACGCACCGCTGTCATTGCAACATGTGTGTAATCTTGGGAAAGGAAGATTAGTTTGATTGATCCGATACTTTTCTGATTGAGACCTAAACCGTGATTCAGCGAAACTAATGTCGATTACTGGCCAGGTCAAGTAGTCCGAGTGAGTGAGAAACATGAATGCTTGCGATGGACTCCTCCCTTAACTCCCAAAGGTGCGGAGCATTGGTTGATAACCTGAATTTGCCCCCTGGTTGACCATAGTGAATAGTGGCATGTAAATAAGAGCTGAATAGCCCCAAATTGACCGACAAACATATCATGGTACACAGCAGTTATCTTTAATATCTACCTGTTCGCCGAAAATTGGAAAAGTTTCAGACATTTTAAAAACCTACCGGAGATGTCACAGTCCGCCAGTGATATAGCGTGTGGATTTTACAGTACCGAGTAACCGCGATGATTTTAAATTCCAGGTGAAGCGAGGCGAAAATGAGGCTGCGGAAATTACCCAGAAGGCCAAAGCAGATTCCACCCTCCTTCTTGCCCGGGCTGTCGCGAATGCCACCGCCATACGTGAAAAGGCAAGAAGTGAAGGCTTGAAGGATCTGTACGCGAAGACCAAACTAACTACGAAGGAACACAAGGCTTCGTTCGATTATCTGCGGACACTCCGAGACATTCCGAATGTACACCTGAACATCGACTTCAATCAGTTGATAGCAGGGCCGACAAGCTTAGGCAAAGATTAACGGCAGTAGTGAAAAGATGTAACTGCAGGGTTCAAAAGATCGCGTATGCCCTACCTTCCAATTCAGCATTTTATGCTGCACATTCTGCAAAAGAGTTTCAATGGGCAATGTAGTTTTAAGTAACCAGGCTTTTGTACAAAATACACAATGTAACCTGCGAATGTGGAGGAATGCCCTTTTGGGTGTATTTCTGGGGAGAGTAGCCCAGGACAAGCAGAATTTATACATTTTAAAGTCCTTCCCCGAGGCCATTTTCGCCCTTTTTGCCTTAGTGACCTCAGAATGTTTTGAACCCTGCACAGTTTGAAATTGCAACAACATCAAGAACCATTGACTCTCAAAGAATGGGTATCCCGGTATGCACATCTGTGTCCATGAAGATTTTTTGAAACTGCCTCTGATGACCAGTGTGGTCAGAAAGATTCATATGAGGTTGGTTTAAAGAGAAATTGTGAAAATTATTGCGATATGAGAAATTTTTCATCATCTTGGAGCAGGCTATAGTTCAATCGTCCTGAGATGTAAATATATATTTTTCTAAAAAATCCTTATCTTTCTGTATCGTGTGAAACTGAATTTAGACGAGAAATGCCATTTGTATGGAATTTTCTTGACTTGTCACATACTGGTATGTCCCAATCGGTGTTCTCCACAAGGCTATTTGTCAGGGCGGCCCACCCTACTTTGGCAGCTTACCGCCCTACCTTGGATGCAACCACACTACCTTTGAGTTTTATAAAGGGTTTCTAAAGGGCCACCCTACATTAAATTGCTCGCAACCCTACCTCGTGTTGCACACTGGCAAACCTTCCTGAATATCAAGGCCACCGCCCTACCTTGAGGAAACCCTGTGGAGAACTCCGCTAATGTTTTGCAGTGTCAGGTTTGTCAGATATAGCTGTTTGGAGGTGTTTTGTAGTTCTTAGAAGGTTACATGTACGTCATTCATATCTAATTGTGGGTCAGGTAAATGGAAATGCTGTCATACACAATGCAGATATGATTCATGCAACTTTGCTGAACCTTAGTATATGTGGTATAATAGGCAGGTTTTGCAACCCCTGCGAACAACGAAGTCCGAATGACGATGGTCTGTCGTGTCATCAAGCCAGGTGCTAATTCATTTACGCGACACTCGTAAATCATCTTCTGTACATATGCTGTCCTTAATAGACTGGTGTCCTGATTAGAGAGGTCAAATTGAATGGAAACAACCACTTTGGGACCAAACAAGTGTCCTTATTAGAGAGGTTGTCCTTAACAGAGAGGTATCTGCTATAGAGGGAGGTTCCACTGTACTAATTTGTACGAGGAATCGGGGAAACTTTCGAAAAAAGTTGTCAACGAAGTACGTTTACATACTTCGTTCTTCGTTGTTCGTAGCTCTTCGTGAGGGTTGCGAAACCTTCCTAATATTTGTATATTTGTCTACACAATGCATTGTTGAAATTCATATTCAGTACTTATTTTAACGCAGTTGGAAATTTTCTAATTTAGTCACAACTTTCAAATGCTTTATGAAAATGTTATGTGTTCAATTACGAAATGATAAATAATTTCTCGCAAATAAACATTTTAATCAGTTCTTGCCGAAATGACATTCATGCTGTATGAATGTGCAATTTTATTCAGTCAAATTATTATTTGTTAAAATGATAATTATGTAATTCATTACTTTGTATTTAATTTTAGTTAAGCTCAATTTTCAGGTTTTGTTTTGTGAAATTATCACGGCTGATCCTTTCTTGTGCGACGTTGGTCAAGAGGAATCCTGGCGAGAACTTGAGTGACTCAGCCTCCCTAACTCGAGATAGATTGGAGGTATCATGCACATTTAATTTTTTGGGGAAAGGTGGTAGTTTTTTTGGATTCACGAATGGGAATTTTTCCTAAGTCCTAAAAGGGTTGTTTTGTGTGATATCCAAAGAACATTCACAAATGGAAGTTGGTGATCACATCTCTTATAATTTGAGTCAATTACCCCAGATAGGTAGTCCATCTAAACTAGGGAACCAGCATAGATCCAACCTCCCCCCTCCCACCCCCACCCTAAATTCCAGAAGTGGGTCGGCCAAGTTGAAAGGTGGGTTCTTGGGATCAAACAGTTTGTTGATGCTGTGGTAATCCCTGAGCTCAGAAAGCTAAATTTATTGAAAAGAGATCTTTAATTACAAGTTTCAGCTTCAATTTTATTCATGAAATCGCATAATCTGTAGATTTGGCAAACCATGACATTGGGTGATATGAATAAAGACTAGTAAATGCTTTTACTTCAGTTTTGTACAGAAAGGCCTAGTGTAAATGTACATGGGGTTTTCAGTAAAAGCAATTGCTAGTCTTTATTCATATCACCCATTGGATGCACAATACTGATGTTGTTCTTGTGGAACGGCAGTATTCATCTCTAACTAAGCTAACAGATATTCTTTAGAATAAACTTTGTTGTTGTTTACTATGTAGATGTATTCATAATTTTTTGTAGATTTGTAAGTCATCCAGAATGTGGGTGTTTTGTAGAAATTGTGCAATCTTAAAAATGCAACTCTTAAAGGGACAATATAGGCAACAGTTAGGCAGGCAAGATAAAGTCACACAAAGTCGCCAATAGGGGTCTCTCACATCTCACAGTATGTCGAAATGATTCACGCTTGTACGAATATATTTAGTGCTGAATCTGACAAGACCCAGGGCCCTTACTGCGTATATTAGTCACCTGAAGATGGCCAAATAAGCCCCTCTGCTCCTGCCTATAGTCCCCTTTAAGATTGCTCAGCTTCGTTGTTCCACTATGCTTTTAGTTCAGGGGCATCACAGAGTTGCCATTTTGACCTACATGGGACATTTCAGTTATGTAACAAACCTAGTTGAATGCAACCCTCAGTGTACTTAATTTTGTAATTTAACAATCTTTTCACAAAATCTAGAGTATTTTATATCATGTTGTTACAATGCAATGTGTTAGTATTCTTTGGAATAATAACTGTATATTGTTTATACCACAAGACAGTGTTTGTTTTTTTCTCCTCATTACCAATACCATGCAGGCGTCTGGGGCAGAAGAAGTCCTGAGTTGACAACATAGGGATAGAATCTACCCCTAAGAACCGTGGTAGATCATTGCAGTGGAGTCCTAGTTGGCACCACAGGGATAGGATCTACCTCTAAGAACCGTGGTAGATCATTGCAGTGGAGTCCCAGTTGACACCACAGGGATAGGATCCACCTCTAAGAACCGTGGTAGATCATTGCAGTGGAGTCCCAGTTGACACCACAGGGATAGGATCCACCTCTAAGAACCGTGGTAGATCATTGCAGTGGAGTCCTAGTTGACACCACAGGGATAGAATCTAACTCTAAGAAAGGTGGTATCAATCAATCAGTCAATCAATCAAATTGTCATCTCTATAGCGCAACCTTGGGACTGGCGCTTTGGTGAGAGTTCTGGTGGCATCTTTCGTAAGATAATTGAATAGACATGAGCCATCATTGACAGTGACGAGTCGAAAAGAACTCCCAGGTTTAGTACAGGACCATTGGCAGCATTTACTGTTACCCCAGCAACAGAGATCGATTCTATATTCACAACGCCAATAGGCGCTGCTCCGTGCCACACAGCTGAGTCTCAGTTTTAACTGGATTCCTTTTCAAGAGGTGTTCAGTGAGCAAGTCTTGTATGGACAACAGACAGGTTTCGACTTCCGTCCACACAGTCAACACTGCCTCTTCCTGTGCATCTCGCCTGTCACGAATTGCTGTGTATACATACTTGATTATCGTCGGCAAAGCCATGACTTTCCGTAGGATGTGCACTGATAAGGTGACCAAGTGGCAGCACATATATATATCAGGAGGAGGAGCGGTCCAAGAACTGAGCCCTGTGGAACCCCTTACACAAGTGGACTACAGCAGACCGTGTTCCCTGAATAGTGACGTGTTGGTATCGTCCTCACAGATATGATATAAACCAATCCGATTGTCACTGTTTAGGTAATTCCAAAGTCTGGGAGCACTCCTGGAGAGGGGTTGGCCTCCAAACTTCACTTCCTTGAATCTTGGTTCGCGGAGGACCTGTGATTCAGATCTCAGTGGCCTGGTTGGTAATTACCGTTGCAGGAGTCCCGCTAGGTACACGTATATACTGGCGCTCTGCCGTTGATATCTTTGTGGACAAGTGTAAGAATTTTAAACTATAGAGAGCCAGTCAAGCTCCTTGAGCACGGGCGTTATGTGGTCACGTTTTTTTAATGACGAGTCGCGCGGCACTGTTCTGCAACACCTGCAACGTGTCCAGGAGTTCCCCATTGATGTCAAACAGGATAGCTGTACATTCCACCTGCACGGTATCTACCATGAACTGGAAGCAATCATTCCATGAATTGAAAAAAAAGAAGACAATTAAAAAGACCCCATATATTTCTGTCAGACAGCGTCATAGCATGGTCAATCGTGGTTATATAATATTGTGGCTCCAGTCCTCGCTTCGGGCATGTTTGAATTTTGTTGCGTCGATTGTCTGTGGATGGCGTAACTCTTGCCGCTTGAAGTTTGAAAAGTCCTAGAATAGAATGTCAGGGGAACAAATGATTCTATCATGCAGTTTAATCGCTTCGCTAATTGACGGCCATGGTTTCTATATAACCATATACCATAATCCATTAGAATACAACAGGCCGGACACTTTTTCTATAGGGGGAATTTTCGACCTCTACACCGGCCCATTTTTTATGGCGGTGCTCAATGTTTGCGATGTATTCAACATACTTTGCGATGTATTCAACATACATACATACTGCATGTACAATGTAGCTCAACCATGAGGCAGGCAGCAACGTGCATTAATTGACGAGGTAGTAATATTATAAAGTAGGCTATTATTGGAAGTACCATCAACGAAATTGACATATTTTAAGGTTTTTTAGAATCGTTTATTAAAGTTCGTTTTCGACTGGGAAGAATATACTTTCGTATTTTTGATTTTATTCATCGGTTGATCGAGATTGCACAACAAGAAATTTGGGATTCTTACCGATTATACAATGCATGTCAAAACTGTATTAGAATCTTTTGATGACTTCTGAGGGGGTGGGTGGGGTGTGTGCATTTGCCCCTGCCCCACCCCCGCTAGCTTGTACGCCAATGTATGTACCAGCAGTATATCAGAGTCTACCAGCCTGGCACACTTTACATGTACATGTACCTGATGAGGTCATGGAGCCCGGCGACAAAGACCTCCAGTCTTCGCCCCTGATTGTAATTATTTCACGCTTTCAGAGAACGGTAGAATGTATATTCGGACTATATACAAAGAACTAAACCTCGAGCATTTACAAAATGACAAACAACTTGATTTATTTTTATTTCTGAAAAGCTAGTTATATTTATAACTTTTAGCAGTATAGTATAAGACTTTTTCTCAAAAATTTGGTCAGCGTTTTTATGTTACAATATAAGAGGAAGCAGAAAAGGAACGTTATAATTAATTAGCAGAGTGACTTCTTTTCAAAGACATGATGAAACGACATCAACAAAAAAGAAAATTGCGTACTCAAATTGTAGCCCACCACATAAAAATGGCAACAAATCACTTCAAGAGCCACATTATTGGTGGAAAAAATGCAACATAGACTTGAAAGTGGAAACATGGTTTGGGTAAAGCAGATGGACTTAGTTAAACCGGAGTCTTTTAAATAAGAACGACTCTGGTTAAACTTGGACCTAAGTTTCTACAGATAACTTTGCATAGGATTATACTTGGAAGTACACAGCTCCATAGGCTTACGAACTCATAATGCTGGTCCATGACCAGACTGTCGGCTGTGTATATATAGCAACGTTTAGACTAATACTGTAAGTAGACGCCCTTATCACAGAAATGAAAATGCTCAACCGGGACAGGGCAGTGCCTTCGATAACTTTATCTATCTACGAACTACATTCCAGCGAATCTGATCGCCAATACAGTTATTCTTAAATATACAGCACTACACAACACTACAATGATTGTAATTTCGAAAACGTATTGTATTCAAATTGTCATAGTGTTTCGTCTTACGAATACAGACTTCAAACATATTCCACTCTAATGACTATCTTGAAGGGTCACGCAGTACCACTATTAAAACAACAGCCAAAAAAGTGACCACCGTAATCCACTATTTTATATCCGATACCATTCCTGATAAAAAATACCCAATTTATGATTGATAGCCAAGTTTCAACGAGTGTGGCCTATCATGTCTATATTTGCTTCCTCTTTCGTCTTAACGCAAAGTAGAAGGGAGGTTTAGCCTACTTCCCATCAAGATTGGTTCAGGACTCGTCAAGATTACAAAAATCACCAACACTTCGGATCGAATTTCATTTAACTTGACTAAGTTTATATAAATACTACATTACTCGACTACAAATTGATTCGATATGTTTTCATAATGTGACCAGTTGCCATGATTACGACTAGAAACAATTCATGGAATGTATAGAACAAAATGTTATAATTATTTTTGGTTGACCACCTGGAAACCAAATGACAACGTAGTGAAATGCAAACACCAATAATCCAGTAACATAACTATTACCGCCATACAGTTAAGAAAATGTAAACAAATTAAATTCATTCCACTTGTGCCGATTCCTACACCATTAAACGATTTCAATCCCCAAGGAAGCAAGGGCGTTGTGTTTGTCGCTTTGCATTGTTTAACCGAAGAGGGAGGCTTCAGATTAGCAACGAAAGGGAAAACACATGCGGAGACGATTCATCCTCGCCAACTCCTTCGGCAGCATTGGACACACAGCAAGGGGCCGTGTTGCCCATCAAAATAGGCTTACACCTTTATTAGAATTCATAATCAACTCAGAAGAAAATCATACAAAGAACTTGTAAACTTGAAAGCATGGATAGCGCCCAGTCAAAAATTACAACAATGACACAGGTAACTTTAGACTTTAACTATGAGGTTTTAGCCAACCTATCTACTGTCTTGTCAGTACGCCGGTTTCTCCTATTTACAACAAGGAAATATGAAATTATCAGCAACGTAAAAAAATAGCATACATATATAATGAATTTTCCAAAATTCACGAATTCAGTTGACTGGTTCGATGACTCTTAATCCAAGAGGTTTCAAAGAATCGACCCAAAATATTTACAAAAAATCGTTTCAAACTGCCTTTCAGTTATGCAACGAAATTTGATTCCTCAAAAAAACGACCTCGTAGGAACTGACAGCTGATTTTCAATCATCGGATCCCTGTCAATTTACCAGTTTACAATTCCGAAAACGATGAATTAACAGCTAGATTTCAATTTTAAGTCATTGACAAAATTTTCGGCTGCCGAAGTCCCTTTTCAAAGCTACATGTATCAGTAATGCGAATCTGTGCTTTGTCGTCTAGAATGACTATCAAATACTTCATCAGAGAGTACGGAGTCCTTTGAAGAAAGTCTATTCTGCCTTGTGCTCCCATTGGCTACTTTTCCATTCGATAATCCGGGGCTCTTCGGCGTTTTCGGTGACGTCAATGTTTCCCGTGATGATGTCATATGTTTTGGGGGCATTTTCAAAGCTGCGGATTTCCCCGATCCCATATCTACTGTTGCGGCTTTCTTCAGCATCCGCGCCTGCGTGTGACTTGGCATTCCTGGAGATCGTGGTGATGCACTCAGTGGAGATCGAACTGCAAAAAAACAACAATAATAAATTAGGAAGTGGAAGGATGAAGTGATCTTGCGCGAAAATCTGATCATCTTTGCTGAAAACCAAAATATGGGGTTTATGGCTTTACCTAAATTAGTTCAACTTACACATAACACACTGAGCAATTATTACCACTTTGCAAAGGCGCAGCTAACAATAAAACCACACCGGGACCCTCCAATGACGTCATTTTGAGTGTTCCTAAGGTTCTACTTGGCACCTATCTACGGCGAAAGCAAACCCAGGTTTGGCTACTCTTAGCTTGGAGAGTACGTGGCTTCGAGGGAAGATGAAATGAACCACCACAGGGCAGACTCCTGCGCAGTCGCGTAACTATCCTTCGATCGGCTTGGAGAATGAGCAAAACGAAGTGTGTTGTACGTATGACAATGGAGATGTTATAGGCCATACCAGCTTTCATTCGGCAATACCATCTTTGTATTGGATGCATTGTGGTTTATATCTTTTAGACTAGTTTTCTTCGAGCATGATGATTTCAAACTATTCTTGCGTGAGGCAGTCGATACAACATGACACTTGCTTTAGTGCTGCTCCGAGTTCCATTTGGTAAACGTGTTGAAAAATATGCATTATCTAGTACAGTTTTTGATTAAGTGACCCTGAAGGTACGTTGGGTTCGGGTTGGAGGGCATGCAGAGGATGTGTATACAGGTGTATGTTTAGGCTTGATAGGCGAAGGATTGATTTTTAGATGTTTCAAGCAATAAGTGCCATATATATTCAGTTGATGCAGTGCAGTTGTCGTGCATTGCGTAGCCCAACGTCATATCACAGAAGGAAAGAGGTCAATAGAGTGTATTAAATTAGCAGTGATCATCATCACGAAGTTGGCATAAGGGACCCTGCAACCGCGTGAACTCAGCTAAATTACCTTTATTCCTTCAGAGAAAATTCAAAGAATTGAATAGAAATGCAAATGATGTGCAAATGGTGACCATATGATCATACAAAATAAAGAAGAATAAGTGCACTGTTTACGTGAATGATACGACGATCGGTATGATGGCCATTAGTACCTAGAGCGCATCAGGATTATGATGAAGCTGAATGGAAATAAGCGCATCTTACAAAAGATATGAAGTCGTGGCAGTGTTGAAGACATGACTTTCAACTTTTTATCTTTTAACATAGAATTGTTGAAGTTGTTCTTAAACTAAAACAAAATGACTATAATTTTAAACTGATTGCAAGGTAAAGCACTGATCAAGCATTTTAGCGAATTAAAGAGATCAGTCCAAAGTTCTTGGACCACCTGACCCTATCCAGACAGCAAACCGTTGCACAGTCTCGATTACGCTGTCGGTAAAAACGGGGCGAAATGATTTGTCTGTACAGACAGAAAATGAGCGTGGGGGTTAATTTTTCTTTCCACTTAATGCCACATTGTTAATTCTAACACGTCAAGGTACACACAGGAAAGGACGTCACAGCATAACAAAACAAAGATTTTTTACAGGATATGATGAAGGGATTTTGATGACTGAGGAAAGGAACATGCATTAGAGGCAATATCAATGACGTCAGATATGTAAATGAGCGGATGACGCCATTAGTGCAAATGAGCAGTAAGCTATGTATAGCACGAGTTAATATGCATGTTACACTTACTATACACATGCATGGGCTAACGTTTTTGCCCATGTTTAGTTTGACCTGTGAAAGGGTAGAAAATACGAATTAAGGGACCAGTCGAAATAACATCGTCTTGAGCGACTCTCCTCCTAAGGCGTAACCCCATGCATGTCCATATCAAAAGTTAGTTAGGCTTGTACAATTATGCCATGATAGTAAGACAATCTATAAACTGTGTTAAAAAACTAAGGGTTTAGCTACTATATATGGCATGTACACAAAGCAGTTAATGAAGGCATGTTCTCGTAATTTCACACTACACTACACCCTAAAAATTTGAAAAAAAATTGAAAATTACCCAATCAAAAATTCTACCACTTTTTCTGTTGGAGTTTTGTCAATTTACTTTTGACTGGTGTAAATTATCACAATAGATAAATTTATAGATTGATCTAAATATGTATAGATCGAAACAACCCACTGTCTTATCACTAAAACACGGACAGGGAGAGAGCCAAAACGAATATGTTGTGATTGGCTAATTCCAAATGACTGAGAATCGGAGATGCATAATTGAGCACATAAGACATCTCACTAAATTCTACTTTTAGAAATCACCAAATACCTACCACTTGCTGAAGAAGATGCTGTAGTCGCCGCTTTTCTCAATGGCGCCTTTTTTGTCGGCATCGGACTCCGACATGGCGACGAAGCCCGGGAGGATGACCTTGAACTTGAAGTAGACGGTCCGGATGGTGTCCGCCTCGTTGTGAAAGCTGCGCGAGACTGTGAGGAACCAGATGGAAGTAGGAATTTCTCTCGGAGCTCGGTGTTTGTTCGTCCTTTACCTGAAAATGGATGACAAGCTGGTAATCCAAGGGTAACGTTATGAAAATGGTAAGCCCTTTCCTCAGGTAAAGTCATGAAAATAGCCTTCACATCAAAAGTGGTTGATGAGGAAGCACATGCAATGTTTGGTTGTGTCACTAGCTTAAACCACACGGCAAGAATACATAAACAACGACTCAAATAAGTTGGTCAACCAGAAAGCGGTTTTAGTCGTGTCTCCTTTTTAAAGCACGATAATACATTCTTTTTTTGAGTGCCCTTACTGGCAAGGAGGACAGTTTGATTAGGAACAACTATCTAATCGCTGTTGAGCTCGGGTTTCTCATGTTCCTCATCCTCCGATACCAGGGCCTGGCTGTTAAAACAATTTTTTTCACTAACGTTGGCGTTAACTCAACATAGCGTTATCTCCTTACATGTAGCCTTAACGCCAAGTTAAGTTAACGCCAGCGTTAGGGACAGTACAAAACTTGTCTTGAACAACCGGGCCGAGGGGTTTTGAATATACTTCACTCTCGATATTTGTGTGTGGGATAGCAGTGCAAACCCTGAATCTCAGAATGATGTTTCTCGGCCACTCCGGATCCGTCACCGACTATCTGCCTTTGGCGTTGCTAAAACCAGAGTCTTTTAAATGAATGATTTATTTGAAAGACTCTGCTTAAACCCTGAACTTGGCGACCCTGCGGTGGCATTGTCAGCGTATGCATTTCTGAAGTACTGAAATGCTATCTAATCCGACTACATGCGTGTCACGTCAGGGTCACCAAATTGTAGCTAAAGGGGCCAGTCACGTCCCCGATATCTAAGCGAACTATTACTGGCCACTAACAGTGTTTTTTCTGAAGCTACAAGCTGGTAATTCAGAAGTGTATCGTGCTTTAATGTCTTAAATGTTCCCCTTGGAAAAAGTGTTAGCCACTTCTCAATATTGATGGATTAAGGTATGGTTCTAAGCAGACCTATGAACTTCAATGCATCAAGAATTAAAGGTGCCGCATAGAATCCGTTAAACCCGGGACACTCCACCCTAGGACATTTAAAACTTCTTCACAGGTACATTTTATACCACATACACTCCATCAGCTCTATTGACTATTGAAGTACCCACAAATGTATGTACAGCATGATTAATGTATAGTCTTGATGTATATGAATATAACAATTGTTGCGGGTATATAACATTTGAACGTTGTTAGTCATATGGGGAAAGAAAAGTCCAAACATGAAAGCAGTGTCACAAAACACTGAAAATGAGAGAGATAAGTCATAAAAGAAATGCAAGACCTCCGATGGGCCTCACATCACAAAGCCTTTAAGACACCTGATTTACATACGATGTAGGTCGACTTATCGTTAGTTAAAGGGATGATATAGGCATAGTACATGTAGCATTGAAGCCTGGATGTTTCGGGAACGGGTAACGTCATGCAATGGCACACCCGTTTATCTTTTTCGGCATCATGATCATTTGTGGCAGTGGTAAATTTGCCCCAGTAGTTCTGATGCCTTTGATAAGTGCCAGTGACGGACATGTCTTGAGTAATCGAAAACACAAGACTATCGTATGCCTATTTTCAATCTGAGAAGGAAGGGGTGAAATTTGAATGAACAAAACCAATTTTGGTGAATAATCTAAAAATATTCATCAAACGATCTGGGAGGAAGACGGAGCAATCTGGATTCACCAATTTGATTGCATTTGTAACGGATGAAAGTGCCCCAAAATGGACTAAGTTAATGGGAAAAGAAGGGTATGATGCCACATGGAAAATGCAAAGCTTCTTATTTTCAGAATATCTGGTTTATCCCAGGAAAATTCGGCTTTGCATTCTCATGGGACATCGTGTAGATGAACATAAAGAAAAAGCTTGTTTGTTATTGCGTGTACAATATTGATATTTTGACTTTGTAAAAATTGACCTACCAGTCATACCTCGCCCTATTTTCCCTACGGACGAAAAGGTGTCATACATGTACGTAATGCCATACGTGATAAGAAAGTCATAAGTGATGAGGTTATACGTGTTAAGCTCGAATGAGAGATGAGTAGAGCTTGCACTAGATGGCAGACTACATGTTACACTCAGAACCATGCAGAGGCCGAGTAAGCTCAGCCTCTGTGCCTGAATATCAATGCTGAGTTAGAAAATCCGAGCAATCCTCATCGAATTCCACACGATCATGAAAGTCAGTCGTTTTTACCAGATTTGGGCATCTCTAAATCTTTCTGGGAACTTTTTTAATCAAATTACAAAATATTTTGTAACTAATGCGATCAAAATCAAATTACAAATCTGTTGCAACTAATCACAAACAATTAAAAAATCACAAAATGTTTTGTTACTAATCACAAACATTATTGGCGATTAGAATTAAATTACAAAATCTTAGGCAACTAATCACAAACAATTGGCGATTCAAATTAAATTACAAATCTTTTGTAACTTATCACAAACAATTGATGATTTATTATTTTTTAAATAGTAATGAATTTTTTAGCACAAGATCTTCAGTGATTAGTACAAGTAACAAGACAGGCAGGACCTATACATGTATTTGATTAGCCTTGGATAGAGAATTTTAAAGACCGAATGTTACAATCTCTTAAACAAGAAATGATATGGGGCACTACTCTTACCTCTGCAAGGATCGTGATTCTCCAAGAATTTCTCCAGTCGCTCCCATCCTCCGCCAACTCGCACCATCACACAGCTGTTAAGGAATCGGACTAGGACTAGTTTTCTGTTGTCTCCAAACTGCAAAGAGGAGCACGGAGAATGCGTTTTTAGATTTTAATACACGAAATACATGTTTTAACAGTTCACTTAAAACGGCCAAGAAGCTACTCTCAGCCTCTCAAAATTAAGAACTATTGATTGAAAACAAAATGGGCGGGCTGGTTAATTTAAGTTAATTTGGACCAAATTAATTAATTGATTTTGATATAATTCAATTTAACCAAATAATTTTGACTCTTCATAAGATTTTGGGCAGAAGATATTGGCATTGAATCCTTACCCTATATTTGCCCTCTCCAACCTTCTCCACCTTCAACTGAGACTCGCAGTTACATTTTGAGACTTCTCGTTCTATTTCATCTTGGATCATCTCGGATTCTGTCATCTTCTTGGGCTTCCGCTGAAAGAAGGTGATGAAAAATATGTGCAGCACTTCGTCGTAAATCTGGGAATATCTCCCTCAGTTGTGTCAATTTTTTAACACCAAGGTCTTATACAGAAGATGCAATACAAGTACCTACTTATGTGAATATGAGGTTTAAAGTTGCAGCGTACTGTGGAACGGACAGTGTCACCCATTTAACATTCAATTCAATTGGACGTAGCAAATTAACGTGAAACAGTGATATTGGGTGATATGAATAAAGACTAGCAAATGCTTTTACTTCAATTGTGTACAGAAAGGCCTAGTGTAAATGTACATGGAGTTTTAGATAAAAGCATTTGCTAGTCTTTATTCATATCACCCATTGTATCAAAATTCAAGAGTCTGCAAAATACTTCTTCCGAAAAAGTGCATCGCCCCTTTCTTCATATGCTCATTACATCAAGACAAACTGGACCAATAATATGATGTTGCCATGTTCTGATAAAGGGGTCAGCTGATGGTCGTGCAAATGTATGAATTTTGGCCTCAAAATCATCCTGTTCAACATCATCTATACTTACGTTCTTGTCTGGTTTGAGAGCATCCATGAACTCCTTGTAGTCGATCTCACCGCTTCCATCTTTGTCAAAGATTTTGAAGACTGCCTGGAGCTCTGTTCGATTCGTTGGGAATTCTGAAGAAAACGAATGAAGACATCAGTTGCAATGGAATTCGAGGCACGATGACTTTTCAAAAACATACAATACACTCGACTAACCTGTGTTGGATTTAGTAGAAGATGAGTGTAGGAATGATTTTCAAATTTGTTAGGAAAGTGACAACACCATCCTAATACGATACCAAGTTGATTTAACTAACTAATTATAGAATATTAAAAACCTACTTGAAGACATGATTCCTTCGATAAACTGATCTCTTGAAAGCACTCCTGTCTTGGCGCCCGACTTTTGTCTGAACACATCAGTTAGACGATATTTCTTGTCGTGAATCCAGCCGAGGTATCGCTTCCTCCATGAGTCAAATTTGAAGTTTTTGAAGCCTTCCAACTGAAATGACAAGAGACCATCAGGAATTGAATTACAAAAATTAATTACACTTGGTTGGTGATTTAACAATATCTAGTAATCATTTCTCTGGATGCGAAAATTCGCAACGCTGCAGAGTTGTTGATTTCACTATACTTGGCAACCATTTCACAGTGAAATCCCGACTAATTTTTGAATTACGAAATGTGTAATCAGTTTGTTAATAATTCTTATCGTTATTATAATTTAAGCACAAACTGATGGTCATCACTTGCAGAAATATTTTTAATCAGTAATTATTTTCATTACAATAAAGCTTCATTTTTCATTTATTATTGAAGTTGTGCCGCTAGTAAAAGTAGTTAGGAGAACAAAAATTACATACCTCTGCTTGTTTCACCGCCAATTCCTGCAACTTCCGCTTCCGTTCAACAGAATCCCGCCAAACATTTCGCCACTTGTTGTGACACAGCTGTATTCTATGCTGGTATGCTGTGTCATTGGACTTCTTTTTACCAGGGTCACTTCCCGTAGAACTCGAGGAACTTGCACGAGACCTACTACGTGGTTTAGCCTTTACTGATGGCATCCTAGATATCTTCTCTATAGATTTACCCTTTTCTGATAATATTTCGTGGAATTCCTAAAAAGAAAGCGAAAAATATTAGGAAACCCAATCACAAAATTCATACAAATAATTAGTTTTGAGCAGCCCGGACTAAATCTTTAGGCGGGATCAGCCTCCAATGATAGTTCTTTCAAGTTAAATTGGTTGAATACTCATTTAAATTCATTGCACTTGGCCCTCTCGCAACATCAGTCAAAGATATTCATTGAATTATGAAGATTCACTTACGGAATGTTCTTTGAGCAAGAGTTCAGTGGTTGGAAGATTTTCGGGAAGTGGCTCTTTGTCCTTATGATGCAGGTCATTTTGGGCTGTAGTCAACCATTCAAGGAGTTCCTCTGTCATGGCGGCGTTACCTTGGAGATTGTTCAGGGCCTCATGCAGACGTTGGTGCCTGTTCTTCGTTCGACTTGAGACCTAGATCAGAAATGAATAGAAACTCAGGGTCAGGGAAAACTTTTCTTTTGTTCTCAGGTCCTAGCAAGACTAAGTAGGGCATGATGCGATATTACACCAGCTATGAATAATAATCCAGTGTCCTTCTTTCGATCAAGAATCCATAATTGACGCATCTGAACTGAGCTAACAACTTCGGAGTCACAAACACTCTTTTTTGCATTATCATCATTGTACAAACATGCCAGTGTCAGATATTAAAATATTTCAACTTACTTGGTCCCACCGTGTTTTTATCACAGTGACGTTATACTTGACAAATTTCTTAGCACTTGGATGGCAATTTCGAAGGATATCTTTCCCCATGGTCTCCACTCCACTAACTATGGGTTCCATATGTCGGACTTGGGTTTGGAATTTCTAAAGAACAATAATTGATATGACATTACGAAATATGTTATCAATCGATAATAGAGGCAGCAATCCTGACAATATCAGGCCACTTCACTCGATACATATTAACTCCCTCGGAATTCAACAGGGTCAGAAACATGCGTAAGGAGAAGTCGTGTTGTATGCCCTGTTTGCAAGAGGATGTCAATTAAGCAGCTGCAATAACAGTACATGTGTCGAAAAAAAACTGTGTTAAGTATGGGACTTCTACTTTATAAACGTTCTGTCAAGAGTATCAAAATCAGAGCCTGACCGTGCTATAGTCAAACCTTTACAGTTCTTTTTCAATTTCATCCCCGTCATATGGGCCATCGATGTGCATACATCATTCATGTAGATATATTCAAAAATGATTCGAGAAGTGAACGACAACAATTTCAATAGTTTTCATGTTTATTTCAATAGTTTTCAAGTACATTTCAATAGTTTTCATGTACATTTCAATAGTTTTCATGTACATTTCAATAGTTTTATGTACACTTCAATAGTTTTCATGTTTATTTCAATAGTTTTCATGTACATTTCAATAGTTTTCATGTACATTTCAATAGTTTTCATGTACATTTCAATAGTTTTCACGTACATTTCAATAGTTTTCATGTACATTTCAATAGTTTTCATGTACATTTCGATAGTTTTCACGTACATTTCAATAGTTTTCACGTACATTTCAATATTTTTCATGTACATTTCAATAGTTTTCATGTGCATGTATATCTTCTGAATCACGAATAAGAGTACGAATAAATGGTGGTGCATTCGGAACTGCGGACGAATTTTGAAATAAGTTATTCAAGTTAAGAACGCTATTACTTACATCATGTTTATCAATTAAAGTAACGATATCTCCCTCTTCTTCTGGTAATGGACGGAACTTTAACTCTGCCTCAGCATTTGGTAACCATTCTAATATCTTCTGGACATTGCTCTTGAATTCTTCAGCCTAGAAAGTATGGCATATGATTTAATACATACTGATGGAATAAGCAAAGGGATTCCATTTCGTGGATGTTGATGACGTCTGTATTTGCATTGCCCAAGCCATTGCGTTTTGAATGGAAAACACAGTTCTTTTTTTCTTTTGATATCAGACTAATAAACCAAAAACTTTTTAAAAGGTTTTGAGTTGATTAGCAAAAAGTTTTGGGTTGATTAGTCAGGTATCAACTACGTTATAGGGCATCATCCGACTTTACACTTTAAGCCTGGTCTGTCTTGAAACCTTTCAGTAGACCTCAGATGAGCTGCTCAAACAACGCTTTCTGGTCGGTACCAATTTATACACCTGGGTGGAGTAAGTCACGATAGACAGAGAGACCTGCTTAGAGTCTCACGCCGAGTGTGGGGACTAGACCAGGGACCACTAAGACTGATATATAGAATCAGAGCCACGAGACCGCAGCGGCCTTAAGAATTATATAAAAACAGACAGAGAGACCTGCCTAGAGTCTCACGCCAAGTGTGGGGACTAGACCAGGGACCGCTAAGACTGATATATAGAATCAGAGCCACGAGACCGCAGCGGCCTTAAGAATTATATAAAAACAGACAGAGAGACCTGCCTAGAGTCTCACGCCGAGTGTGGGGACCAGACCAGGGACCGCTAAGACTGATATATAGAATCAGAGCCACGAGACCGCAGCGGCCTTAAGAATTATATAAAAAATCAAGCGCTTACTATTTTTAATGCTTCCTGTAACCTCTCCTCCTTCTTTGCGCTCAGGTCTAACACCCGCTTCCATTTGGCCTCAAGGTGATGGGTCTTGTCCTTCAGCTTATCATCAGAGTCGGACGGTTTAAGCATCTGTTTTACTGACTTCTCATAGTTGATGAGTTCTTGCATGAAGGTCTAAAAACAAAAGACAGAATTTCAATTATTAATTGACGACTGATTTAATGTTAAGACCACTGGGCAGTTTCTACATAACCCCTTAAGTTGTTCATTACGTGCTCTTAACAGTTCTAAACAAACTTTGTAAGCGATTTTTTCCACAACTTGCGGTTTTACCTTATGTTGCTCATGTAGGAATTCTATCGTGTCAAGGTCACCAAGCAGTGGATTTGATTCTTTGAGGTCCTCTTCGATCCTTGTCAACCAATCAATCATAGACTGGATTGCATCCGCATACTGGCCTGAAGACAGAAGAATGCTGTCCAGGTGACTTTGCCTGAAAAGTTAAATCAGAGAAAATGTTATGATGTCAGAGAGCAAATCTAAGGCTATGATAGAGGAACCGCAAATGTTCAAGTTAACTTTTTGGCTTTTTCCATCCAGGTAGACCTATTTCCCTCGAGTTTTTCACATATCGTTTAATACGCACCTCTCTGTAGCTACATTCCTCAACTGTGTCCACTTCTTCTTCAGTTCGTCCAGCATGGTCTGCAGAGCATCCCTGTCGGGGTCGTTCTTGGTACAGCGGTCCTTCAGGTTCTTCCCCAGCCGCAGCGTGGTGTGGTAGGTCGGGTATTTGGCGTGGAGCTGGTGATTAAACCGCTGCGAGGGAAACGGGCATAATGAAAAAAATGTCGCATAAATATAACGGGTACAGTAGGTGAGGCTGAATACTAGCGAACCGGGATACACTGAAACCCAGCCACAGAGTGGGAGCGGCACTAGTAAAAAGATTGTCGAAGAAGGTTAAGTCACAATCTTTTTATTCCAAAAAAATTGAACCTGATGATTATTATGAACATATCATCTTAACTGCATTGCCATTATAATGTACGTGACAATGTATTTCATTTTATTTCAGGGCAGCTATATGGGTCGGATAAAACAGACACACGGCTAGGCCGACAGCAGGGGACATCGACACCGCTTCTTTTTGGTGGAATTAGTCGGCAAATATCATGTATATTCATGTCACACACATGTGGGTACATTTGTATACTCGAATGATGAAATGGGGTAAAACAGACGAATGTGCTAAAGATGCCAATAAATTCATTTTAAAACAACGAGAAAACACTTGAACAGCCAATACAAAAAACTAATTGTGCAGAATCCTACTGAATGTGTTTGTCTTTGAATGGGTTTTAATGGCAGCCATTTTTTTCATGCAACTTTGTGAAATATTTCGTGATGTGAAACGCACGTGCTTTTTGGCAACTTAGACGAAATCCAGTATATTTTGTTTATCGCGATAAACTAAACAGTGTTTCCGAAATGGGTGTCCGTATCAAAAGCAATTCTATTATGTCACTTAGTTCTCCAGACAAGGAAGTATAATTTTCAGGACTGACTGCTCTGATGTTGGCATTGCGTATTATATTTGTAGGCATCAACCAAAATATAAAGCTTGTAACTGTAAACTAACCCAATCAACTTCCAACGAACGACAGATGCGAAATGTGCCTTCGTTGATTCGCCAAATTGAATTTAGCTTGCAAATGAGTACATACGTTCACGTCACAAGTGACAATCAATGGCACAGCCAATGCATGTTTCAAATTTCAATATGTACATTATTAATAAAATAATCTTGTATTTATTTTCAAATCGTCCAAATGCTCATATCTGACAGAGTTGCCAAGATGCAAATCTACTGTACAATTCTCCATGCACTCAATGCACAGGAACTAAAAACCGACTGGCATGCACACTCCGGATCCATATTCAAGCCTTTGCACGCGTAAGTGTTTGTTTTTTTCTAAGTATCAAACAAAAGGGCACGGCATCTAAATCATCGTATCTGGTCGTATCTCAACACGAGATGGTGACCTGGGTACGGTCATACTAAAGACAAAGAGTATCTTGGGGTAACTTTGGGGTAAAGGCAATATTGTTCTCTTCATTTGATTTGTATTTTTTCGCATTCCTGAGCGTGATTCAAAGATACCTTTTTCGAAAAACCGTATCATATGTGGGAACATGAACAAGGGTGATACAATACAAGTGACATAATCAGAACATGCTATGTTTACCGCGAAAAACTCATCTAGCTCGTCTCTAGATATGTTAATGTCTGTTTGTACTCTGTCTGTACTCTAAATACAAAATCAATCAAAAATGCAATAAAAATCTATGAGACAAATGTGGTGCAACGCAAAATAGGACATGTGATGTGCGATGTAAATATCAGTAAAATATTCATGGTACATTCATAATCAAAGGTATATAAGAGATGCACATCCCACAAGGAGATGCTCATCTAATCAACATGTAAGAGGAGTAAATGTACATTTTAATGACAAACTGTCCGAAAAGGTCCAAATTTGATGCTGGCTTTCGTCAAATGTGTCGAAAGCTTGCCTGACATCGCTTGTCAATAGGTAGTTAATCACGGAGTGGTGTTTACATTGGTGTTGTCTTCTGTTTTCTTTTGGTAAACAGCACAAACATAACCTCTAACCTAACATTACACACATGTACAGAATACAGTTGATTTCACTCTCATTTCAAAGGCATTCCGAAAGTTGCGGAGATACGTTTTCGTATTGATTGGAGAGGTTGGGTTTATCAATTCGTGATTTGTGATCTGTGACATATCCATTATCAGAAAAATCGTCAGTGTATATACAAAAAAGATTAACTAGATTGAAACAAGTCACTGACGGAACATTGTTTTTAAACTCGTCTAATTCCTACGAACGAAATTTCTTTATCTCAAAAAACTAAAAAGAGAGAAGTGTTTGAAGACAGTGAAACACCAAACAACACTCCATACGACTTCTAGTCATAAATTTTCTTCACATACACTATAAGATTAGAGAAAACCTCATGCCTCCCAGAATCCTTGCATGATAGTTCCGGTTCCCGTCAGTGGCGCATGCGTAAAAAAGCTTAAGTTAGATTTAATCACACTGACTTCTGAACCCAGACCATTCCTAGACAGACATATGATTAACGACAAGAAAGGCCGCAGGGGCGGGGGAGGGGGGGGGGGGGGCAGGATGGACATTTTTGTCTTGTCAATACGAACACGTACAGCAACAGGAAGTGAAGTGTGTTCTGTGGCTGTGATTGCACATCACCTGTTTCTTTTCGCATGGCATCACAAAGAAGTTTGAATTTTATTTGAATTATCGCAGTTGTAACAAAACACATGTTTCTTATGCAATGCCAATGACAGATAACAACATTGAAGACATAAGCGACGGTCAGACATAGATGTAGTCATACACGAAAGTGTCAATGGGGGAAAAAGAATTGGTCTAGGTTCAGAGATATCCATATCATTCACAAATATAACAATTTTACCAGGAACATTATGATTCCAAATTTCTTCCGATCGCTGAAGCACCGCGGTAACTGTTTACCGTAGATAATAAAGGGTTAAAAATAATGACATAAATAAAAAGTATACCTTAATAACCACATTCACAAAGTATCACTAAATATCTCAAAAACAAACGACGAAGCCGGTGTTCACCAGGAAAGAAATAACTGTGTAAGCAACCTACTACTTGCAGTACGTGTGATGGCATTATCAGCATGCAGTTTCTGGTGTTCATTTATCTAGGTCAACTGGTCAGTAATGCATAAAAGCATTGCTTGTTCAAGTTGGATTGATGAGAGTTTTTCTAAAGCTGAATAAATCAGTTTTAAGAAAAATATACTAAAAAAATCACCGATCGAAAACTGATCATTCAGAAAATGCGACCGAACATTAGAAGTAATGAAAATATATACCAATTTTAAGAAGGAATTATTCAACTTCGAATGCACACTTTTGATTAACACCCTGTATAATATCTATTTTGAAGACGTATAGAAAGATTGGAGTAACCCGCCACCAGTTGGTCCGAGACGATTGAAGTGTTACCATTTCAGTGCGCTGTTTCAGTAGCTAAGAAGAGCAAACAGAGGCCATATTACACTAAACACGCCTGAAGAAGCCAGTGAGAGAAGAGTTCATCATCACATCGTTTGGCCTCCGCCTATGTTTACGACTCCTAGCCGAAGGTCAAAGGGATAGCAACCTCCAATTCGACAGTTCAATCCCCGTTTCAAAGGACATGCTTATCACAGGTTCCAATATCGCGTCAGAGCGAGATCGCCCAAATAATATGACTCGAAAAAACCCGACTTACCCGGATTTCATCAACATCATTTCTGACGTCATTGGCGTTCTTTGATTTGCCGAGGCCTGATATCCGGGAGTGGTACTGGTCCATCCAGTCGATAAGGTCCTTCCAAGAGTTGTAAAACTGAAGAAAAGAAATTCAAAAAGTTAAACTGGTGGCTTATTAAGGAAAATGGCATCAAAGAAAAAGCAGGATGACCTGGGACTGATGAACTTTCTGAAGTATCTGTAAATGTCCATGTTAAGGTACTTATTATCCCAAGACTTAACACATTTTGAAAATGAGGACATCAGTTAAATAAAAAAATCTTTAAATGAATCACACCATCACATTTTTAAAAGTCGCGCAACACCAGTTGTTATGGTCGCTAAAAACAAAACCTACCCTGACATCTTCCCTGTGCGCCTGGTTGAGGAGTCGTCCTCTCTCCTCCGCCCGTCTCTTCAACTTCTTGAACCTTAGCTTGATGCTCTGTAGCTGTGCCTTGACATAGAGTGTGTCCTCTTTGTTTCCGAAGTATTTGAGGTAGGTCCCGGTCATGTCGATTTCTTGGAGAATTTCGCGATGGAGGTGGATGTCGAACACAAATGACTGCAACGAAACGTCGCGCAAAGGGTCATTAACTCCATTAGATATAATCTGATGGAAATTTTGAAAAAATGAACAATAAATGATACTTACATGTGGCATTTTAAAAAGTGAAGATTTCAGTTGACTTTTTTCAGGTCGGGGAACTACCAGTCAACTTGAAATAATCGGACCCCATAGTCTTGTAGGCAGTTTTCATTAGCTTGGTATTGACTTTAGACACATTTTCAAAATTATATTTTTCATCCCCGTCAAAGACTTTATAGTGGCCATTATATATGAGAATTTAAATTGGAGCAGCAAGAACTTCCCTAACTCTGAATCCGCTCGAATCGGATATGACTGGCCGAAGAGGTATCCCAGGAATAGCAAGCTACCCAATTCGTGAACATTCAGTTTGTTTTGGACAAATTCTAGTTCTCCAAATTCGATAGTGCAGGACGTATGGCCAACCCGAAATCAACAACATAAAAATTTATTCGTTATTACAAAACATATACTATTGATATCAACAAATATGTTCACATTAATATCACTTAGATGCTTATGAAATAGTCACAATCAGCAAAAATACAGTAGAAGCATGCATGCAAATGATATTGACAGATCAATACTATCTATATTGCCATTGACA
This sequence comes from Lineus longissimus, assembly GCF_910592395.1. Taxonomy (NCBI): domain Eukaryota; kingdom Metazoa; phylum Nemertea; class Pilidiophora; order Heteronemertea; family Lineidae; genus Lineus; species Lineus longissimus. The sequence goes on from NC_088322.1 coordinate 9,251,924, forward strand.
CCTAGCAAATTCAAAAAGGGAAGGATCCTATGAAATATGGAATGTGAAAAAGGTGGAACGTTCCTTTCAATATCAGTCATATGTCGTTAAAGTTCCTATCTTTCACTTTGACCGATCACGTCATCTAGTGTATAAGTGTCATCACTACCAATCTTGAACAGAAACCTATTTTTTACTATTATTTGCGTCCTAGCAAGAGAAGTTGTCTCTTTAGTAGAAGTATCATATAAGGGAAATATTCCGTCGTTCTGTTAAAACACACAAGGTGACAAAAAAAGATTATTTACTTTTGATTTTGGATAACTACATTAATTCATAGATTTTTTCTTCGATTTACCACGCTTTGTCCACAAATAACTAATGAGATCACCACTTGTTGTGTCCAGTGTGTTTCATTTCATTACCTGTAATTACGCAATTTTTATTTGTATTTTTGCAAATTCTGCAGATGAGCAGATGATCGAAATCAAACACATAAAATCGCCTCGTATAAACCAGTAGTGCACTCATGTGCATGACCCAGTTATCAGGTGTTTGTACTTCGCTCAATAGTCACATCACATGTTAAATCTCAATAGTCATATCACATGTCCAATCATACATAATTTTTTTCCAAGACAACAACACATATTACCAGGGACTCTTAATCCGAAGTCGAAACCAGGTTGGTCGTAATAAAATGGAATGAGAGGGCCACACAGAATGATTTTGCTAGTCTCGATCAGTTGCAAATCACTTGAAATATGTTTGTACAGGAGCTACAGGTGCTTCCCTCGAACAATTTGAAACACCAATGGGGAACCTAACAAGAAATGCATATGATAAAAATATACCAGAACTTTCCTTATTCTAGGCCTATTCTGCTGGTTATATATATATTTGAAATTTTAACTAGAAGTTAAACGTTCCAAGCACTGAATTTCAATTCAACAAAGCCATTTCGTAGACTGAACCACAAACACAAATGCCAGGTTCTAGCGAATTTGCGTAATAACTGCAATACGGCAATGTTTATTTCTATTTATCTGAAGTACAAGCAAATATAATGAACACGGACGGCGTAAACCCTAAGGTCACAGTTAAAGTGACAACTTGTACGTGGTAGTTGCCTGACCAGGAGGATAATGACCCTGCTTGCCACCATGCGCCGCCTCCGGTAGTATCACACAAATACTGAGTTCTAATATTTTGGACATTACATGTGAATTTCAGGCAGGCCTATGGTTCCGCCCCTTTCTAGTGCATTGTTTATTGCAGCTAAAGGAATTTTCAATTATCCTGTTTGGAGAAGTCGCGGCCCTGTTGGAAGCCATTTTCGTATGAAAATCAACATATCTCATCCCCAAGTTGTCCCTTTAAGGTAACAGGCACAAGACAAAAAGGTCCAGGACATATTTTTGGGTTAGTGGACCAGACACTACTTGCAGTTTACTGTCAAAGTATGTACTTAGCACTGTCACAGTGTATATATAAGAGCCTTCAAGGGACTCTTTATAGGCAGCAGCTAGGTAGGGTAGTTAAATTTACACAAAGTGGCCAATAGAAGTCTCTCCCATCTCACAGTACGTCAACACCTTTTTTTGCTTGCGTGAGGAATATATGTAGCGATGAAGCTAACATGACCCAGTGCCTTTATACTGTGTAGATAGCCAATTCAACCCCTCTGCTCCTGCCTTTGGTCCCCCTTTATGATTAAATGAAAGCATGTGGTATGTTGTTCAGCACTATATCATCTGTAGGCTCATCATGCTTCGCTATTATGTTACCTTTTCATACAATTTTGTTATCTTGTGACGCATTATCAGCAATATCGAACCTTAGATTGGCCTACTTTTACAACCTAGACAGCGGGACTACATTAGAAGAAATGGTGCATGACTTTAATCTGCGTGAAAAGCTATAAAAATGTACATGTATGTCTTGCATACAAAAATATTTGGAGAATGTTCCTTGAATGACACAGCGAACGCTTAATGCTGAACCGTCCGACAAATGACCATGCAAGAGAGATTTCCCTCAAGTGTGCAGTCGATATTATAAGCCATGTGTTTAAAGGGGAAATATAGACCACAGATGAGATGGGCCAGATTATGCGCAGGTTATGTCCTGAACTCAGGCTGTGTAGGCCACAAAAGTATCGTCTTCTTTGAATGTTAACTTTTGCTATTTTGGCTGGGTCGACGCTCTTTCATTGGTAGGCCGCTGGGGCTAGCAATTTTCATTTTACACAAAGTGCAATATCTCGTGCCTTTATTTTCACTTTTTTGATAGTCAAGCTTCAAACGCGTTTCCTTCGAACACAATGTCCACAACAGTGCAAAACAAGCTCTGAATCAAATATTGCCAATATCGACAACAGAACGATAATCACTCGAAGCGCGTGGACGTCTTTCAGAATTCATTCCCCCCTCTGAGCCCCTTGCCGCATAGATTGCATATTTGGCCATCCTCGCCGCACGGGGTGACTCTGAAAAGTTTTTCACTTCGTCGACTCCTGAAGAAGAAGGACGCCGGAAACTGAATCTGTCACTAAAACTGGTAAAAGATTCCCGACGGGTTCCGACTGATTCCGCTCCAATTCCGAATGAACCCGATCTACCACGAACGGAATCAGATACACTCACGACTGAGTCTGATGTACTCCCGACTGATCCCGACGCACTGCCGACTTCTTCCGTTTTATTCCTGATTGATTCCGAGTTACTTCCGACAGAATCTGCAGTCCTAGAAAATCTCTCTCGAATCGAATTGAATCTAGAATAACCGATACTATCGCCGTTAGAATGGGCATCGCTTATTTTTTCAGGCCTATTAGGAGCACCAACAGATGAGTTACTGACACTGTCTGTTACATTTGGTCCAGGGTGCACAGTGCCAACACTATCCGATATTTGGTCTGGGCGATATTCTTTTGAATTCTCTGAAGAATTCGAACGAGTTTCAACTGACTCGGATCTATTTACGATAAACTCCGATCCATTTCCGACAGTCTCTGGTGTCCTGGAAAATCTCTCGCTATTCAAATTTGTTCTTGTACTGTATCTTGCGAAACCAATATTTTCACTGTCTGGTTGAGTTGGCCTATCACTTATTCCCTCAGGTTGATTACTTGCATTTCCATTTGAGTACGAGGAATTGGGTCCATCTTTTAATCTAGTGCGATGGTCATTTGAATACGCACTCCCAGTAGAATCTGAATGAGTTCCGATCGATTCCGATCGGTTTCCGAACGATTCCGATCGGTTTTCGAACGATTCCGACCTCTGTCCGATCGAATCCGACGTTCTGGAAAATCTTCCCGGAGTCGAGTTTGTTCTCGCTCTGTACCTCGCGTAACCATTAGTTTCGCTATTTGAATAAGTACCATGATTTTGCGCTGGTGACCTAGTGGCGCCACCAAGCGAGTTAGTGTCACTAGAATCCCCACATACTCCCGTAGCGCCGTTTACGGAGTAATTGTTACTGTCTGAATCGCTTAACCCCGGGCGGTTTATAATCAGTTTGTGCCGATCGATAATAGCCTCGGCCCCTTGGTGCATTAGGGTGGTTGGCGACGGGGGACGGGGTTCGGGAGGTGTTTCCTTTTCTGCAAATCGTTCGGCTAAGTATTTGCTTAATGCTTCTCCCTTGGGGGAAGTTTGGAGTATTTTTGATACATGGCAAAATTTAGGAGTCGTTGTACCCGATCTGTGAGCAGATTTTGTGACGTTCTCTACTGAATCAAAAACATCATCGTCAACATCATCATCATAATCGTAATCCTCAAACTGATGAGTCATTGCATTCCTCTCTTGAGAAGTTCGAAAGTTCGAAAGTTCGGGAGCTGGTTCCTTTTCTGCAAATCGCTCGGCTAAGTATTTGCTTAAGGCTTCTCCCTTGGGGGAGGTTTGGAGTATTTTTGATACATGGCAAAATTTAGGAGTCGTTGTACCCGATCTGTGAGCAGATTTTGTGCCGTTCTCTACTGAATCAAAAACATCATTGTCATCATCATCATCACCATCATCGTAATCCTCAAACTGATGAGTTATTGCATTCCTCTCTTGAGAAGTTCGAAAGTTCTCGCGAAAATTCGAATCCCGTCTAACAGTTCTCAAAGCGGATTTCAATGTTCTGTTTTCCGCGTTCAAAGTCGGGGTAATGAACGGTTTGTAGCTACTCCGGGTCCAGGGGGCCTTTGCACGCTCTTCACGTGCCCTTTCCTCCTCCGCCGTAAAGAAAATCGGTTTAATGTCTTTAATATCGACTGCCCGACTTCTCCGAGGACTCATGTGTCGGTATTTCTCGAGCAAATCTTCCACTCGCGCGCCACCGAATTTATTCGGTCGCCGACTTAAATCGTCTTTTGAAAGCATTGGATGATATTCCTTCTTCGGCAAATCCGAGCCCCGAGATTTATAACTATCGCCACCAGAATTGTCAATGTCAATATCCACGGGGGTCAGCTTGGAAAAATCGGGAACATCCGACCCGCTGTATCTTCTGCGTCTGTATTTAGCTAGAAGCGCGTAAGGGTTTGGCTTGGAAGGATCCTCGGGTTCCCTGGCAGCAAGCTGGTCTAGATTACCACAGTACGGGGCAGTTTCCTCGTAGTTCTCACTATTCCTGAGGAGGGTATCCTCGGGGAGACCAGCAGATGACCGCAACTTGGCATGTCGTTCGTAAATATCCTTCAAAATCACACCAACGGCTCCACCAGATTGCTCAATGTTCCTCTCAAACTCCAGCTGTGCCTGGCTTTTTTGTCCAAAACCCTCGTTTAGGCCTTCCATAGTGAAATCGAACTGTTCAGTCTTTTCGGGACTCAGCACCTCAATTCCGCGGACGTACGGGAATATTTTAACCACTGGCTTCGGATAATCTATAGGAGTCGAAGCACGTTTGAAGTAATCCGGTTGTTCAGAATCTGAATTCGGATCGGAGCAACAGTTCGTTAGAGACCCATTTAAATCTGTGTTTTCAAGTGAAGTGCATTCCGTCTCACTGCTACTTGTGAAGTCTATTGAAGAACCGACAGTGCCGTGTCTCACAGATTGAGGTCGGCCATTGTTGTGGTCGTCGCACCCCTCTACCACGTCATCCTCGCCCGTAAATGCACCGCTGTCCCTTTCATCCAGGTCATCACGATCTTTGTCTGGGACACTCGATTGAGAGAACCTGCGCTGATATATTCCTGGTCTAAACAGCAGTTTATCCATTGGATTGTTTATGGGTGGAACAATATTTTGCGGGCAAAACACAATAAAACCTTCAATAAAGGATATATGTTCTAGATTTCAAACTTGGCCGGGTTGTTCAGAACCTCAAGCATGCCCATTGTACTGTTATTCTATCCGCCATAAAATACCTCCATCAAAGAGTATATCAAAAATATTTAAAGGTTTTCCACCGTCATTTTTTCGTCGAATTTTATATACATTGCCATGGAAAAATGCACTACTACATAAACTTATGTTTGCCCTATTATTATGCATGGTGGTATGTCACTTAGAACCTGTTTTTGCTGCTTGGGAATAGTAACACGAAGAAAATGTTTCCAAGTTCAAGTCAGGTGTTCTGCTTAGAATGTTTAAGTAGTCGAAATATACTTTCCCTCTTGAATTTAGAAGTTTGTTTTTTATTGATATCCCGATATTCCAAACGTAAATATTAGAATGTAAGACATTTTTAGCTGTATGTACATCTGACGGATTCAGTAGAACCTCGTGAAATCACACACGACATTCAACTGTCAGACCTGAGGAATGGGACTTGAAGATACTTGAAGTCACTTTAGATCCGTCAGTGGGTTTCTGACTACCTCACCTGCCGAATGGAGTGCATCGGATGCACTGCATGTGTGAATGCGTACAGCCTATACTAGTGCATTAGTGGAAGTAATAAAGAAAGGTCAGAATGTGGAAGAAAACCGCATCATTGCGGTCATCCAGGATGGAATCGAAGTCTATCACAGATTGATCACGCCCTATCCAAGTTTATATAGCTATCATGAGCCAAAAAATCATTCCTCGGGGTGTGATATGTTTTTATCCTGACTACACTTTCATCGCGAAACTTCAATTCTCGATGTCCGGTAATCCAGGCCAGAACCAGCTGTCCCGAAATTCCAACATCTAAAAAGTCCGAAATTGGTTCAGGAACAAATGAGACAGATAATTGCGTCACATTTCTAACCATACACAAAGTACGAAAATATCTAAATTGGGTGTCTCTATCATTGCTGGTATTCCATTGCATATTATTCAAGTTCATCGGAGAGGCAGCAAAATGTCAGCATTAACTTAATCCAATGACACGGGATACAATCACAACACAACATGGAGGACAATATCGAACGAAACAGTTCTCCCCAGACACTGATTCCTGCTCGAGTTGAATATCAACAGTACAAAATTAGTGATGAATTATTCATTAAAATTCTGTACATTAATGTAGTAGATTGTTCCCCAGGTATTGGAAATCACTATTCGAAATATGCAACAACAACATTGAAATATTTCGAGGATTATTTTCTTCTCAGATGCGTCTTTGAATTTTCTTTACTCCTGACGACTTCGAAAGTTTTATTAGTTTAACCGCAAAATTAAATACAGTTTTACACATAACTTCCATCCGGGGTTCGACAAACTGTTCGAATACACCTTTTATTCGTCCTCATAATAACCAACTTCAATATCCAACTCAAAAAGGCTCCTACGAATCTGTAACTTCAACAAGTGTTGTTTAGAATCATTTTGATGAGAAATCCAGTGTTTCAAATGAGTAATCCAGTGTTTCTGAAGAGAAACCGAGTTTTCTGGTTACTTATTCATAATCAGTGTCACCGACAACTGAGAATATAGCATCATCCTTTTGCTTTTTGGGTGGAACCATCCCAATAATTCTCATTTACGATGTACGGTATCCATTTGCGGACAACTCTCCGTAGAATCAAACAACGCTGTTCACATTTTCAGTCGAAAAATGTTTCTACATTTGCGAAAATTTATATCCTGATGTTCGTTTTTTACCACATGTACAATGTTTACTCGATCGCTTGGCGCAATACATTGCCTGTGTACAGAGACATTTTTTTTCTTCCAAAGTTTACAACAAAGCCTATTTCTTCTAAGGTTATTCTACTGCTCAACTCTCTCACGACACGTTTGTGAACATCGCCAAATATATGTTTTCAGCTCAATAACCTTCTTACAAGTCCTCAGCAAATGCCTAAATCTCTTGAAGAATATTTTCGACTGGGAACCATGTCAATTAGTGTGCACTGGTTCCCTGCAAACAATTTGGACAATAGTTGCATCTCACGGTGTATAGCGACCAGGTATCAAGTTATGTTGTCGAAATAGGCCTGTGAGTCATTAATGTATCTCAATGCATTATTTCGAATTGCGATTCATTGTGTGGCTTTTGACGACAGAATGTATGAGGGTGTTTTTTTTCAATTTGGTGCAACAATTATTATGCTATATCAAATTATATCATATTCATTTGGTGGGTAGGCGTTTAACATACCTACATAGCTTCAAGAGCGTCAACCTTTTCTGAAAGACCTCATCTTTGCAAAGGTGCTTTAAATGTCGAGCAAATATTATTCGCTTTTTACATTTATCTGCTTTGCTGACATGCGTGATATCATGTCTAAGACAGTTCTACACGTTTAACTATCAAAATATACAAGTTAACAAGTAATAAGTATTAGCACAAAGGCACTGCTGAAAAATCCTCACTTTTCTGAACCCTGTGGCACAATACTGGGCCAAAGTTTTGTTTTCAATCCGAGGCATGAGCAAGCTTTTTCTTCACCTACAGGAATAGGCCTATGGAATTCGGTCAAAACAGAGTTTTGTCTGAAGGGGTCATAAATTCGCGTTCTCCATTCAACTGTCGAAATTGAAATATGCCCCAGGGACTATTTTAATGATATGGTGCACTTTATTAATGGTTTATACGTGCACATACAAATGAAATATGAAACATAACTTAACGATGATGCCCCCAACTTCAGAATGGGTTATTGGCAAGACCCAATGACATACTAAACGCCTAAATGTTATATACCACATGTCAATACCTTAATATCACCAAAGGTATATAGAAACCGCTCAAAAGCAATCGTTAAGATGGATGTTAGCATACATGCGTCACAATAAACAGGAATTTAATCATTCCTACGAAACCAGAAAGGCTGACCTAAATACCCTCAAAAGAATCTGCATACAAATGATGTTTACATTCAAGCTGATTGGCTTCAGGATGACGCTGCTTATCTTTTGATTTTTCAACAAACTTGAACAGAAGTTCTCTAGGGTAAAGGCCTTTAGAGAACGGCCTGGCCTGGGTCACGGCATGGCCGAATTTTGGAGGCGAGGCGACGTCATAGGCCAAATAACATGAATAAGGTTGAATAGATTATTGTTGACTTTTGGCAAAAGATCACGTTCATGAACATGTTCTAGGTTCATCCATCTAAGATGGTTGACAACTTGGTGTCGCCGAATAATTCTCTATCCAAATTGAAAATTCCGACTATTAAGCGACTAATGTGCATCTAGTAGGGCGTGCACTTAATTATTTAGAATTTAGAAACGGTCTTAGATTGTACAGGGTGGCCCAGAATTATCTTCCCTAACTACACCTGTAGAGTAGAGTAAAAAATGATGTCACCAGCCTACGCGACCATGGAAGTTTGACCAGTGGTGACATCTACAAGTGTGAACGATTGGCCTAACAAAAGTATATCAAGGTGAACTTTATGAAGGCCTATCAATAGTCTATCAAACGCTTTTGATCATTGCATCAGTCTTGTAAAAATTACAAGAGTGTAGTAACTGTCATGGTGAATTTCAGATTGGACTTATAATTGATGGAGGTCAGTCTCGAATCAACCCCTTCGCGACAAGTGTTCTAACATTCAAGTTCCTTCCACCACTCAATAGCATTCCGCGAAGTTACTATTTATAGCTCACAAGGTCATTTGAATAAGATATTGATGACGCTTTAGTCACGTGACAGTCGGACATCGACACTTATTTCTACGCATTTGAGCTTATTTCAAAGTCAATTATCTTTGACCCTGCATTGTTTTTAGCATGAATGATACCATAGAGTCAGAGAGAGATATATTCAGAACAATTATGTAGTATTTCCAACACTCGGATATGTGCCAGATTGAATCTAACTGCCCTCGTGAGAAAGCCTGAATCCATTACGAAACCACATGTTTGTCGACATTGCCTGTAATTCAACGATGGGGAAATAGAGGGCAGCAGCTGCAGTGACGTCATTATCGCGCAATGCTGTTCATCTGCGAAAAGTGATTCCGATGATTTAATTCTGAACATGAAGTGACCAGTCTCCACAAAGGCACTCTCAAATATCACTGAGCTTTTCACACATTGCTCACAAGTAACATGACTGACGGAGATAAAGAGATCGAACCATACATGACTATCTCCTATTTTGAACACCCTGCACTTTCATCTTCAACTGAACACGTCTTACCTTGTGGTCCTTTATTTGTTTCTTGATCCGGTCGACGATCTTGCTTGGGTATTTGAATGTCTTCAGTTGCTGTTCGGCGCGGATTAACCAGTCAACATAGACTTGGAGACTGCCGTGGAACCCTTGCACATAGGCTAGATGTCCCTCTAGTTTTTTCTGGAAGTTATAAAGATGCGCAGTGTTTTAAAATAGCTGCAAGGGTAATCGAGTTGTGCGGATTTGAGCTTGAAGTCGTCTTTTAATGCTGACACAATAAAGTTGTGTGTTGGGGCTTTAAAAACTGCTGATGGCTGTCTTAACTAAGGATAGATACCCTTCACCATGTAGGCCTGGTGAATAAATGTAGTTCTCAAACAAGGAATAAAACGCATGCCATTATTTGTTAGATTTGGTATGTATTTCGAATATCATGCCAACACGTTTCAAAGGGGATGTAGGGAAACGTCGTGATAACGTGTTATTTCCATGACCACCCTTTATATTTCTAATCAAGGTACCTTAATCTCATAAGGTCGTCGAGAGAAATCTTTGGTAAAAGAGATCTGAAAACGCCAAGGTTTTCATGAATGAATATGTGAAGGAAATGAAGTATAAGGAGTGATGATTTTTAGATCATGGTCAATTGATTTATGAATGTATGACTGCGTGTTATTTCTTCGAGGGAGTGGGGTTCAGAGAGGAAGAAACATGTATCTTCTTCTTTGCAAGTAAAATGATCGCCCTTGATGAGTTACGGGATGGAATATGCTGGTGAGCTGAGTTATCTACCTTACAACCGAATTGGAAGCTTTGCCCGATTCCTTAATGTGTGAGTGATGGTTTTTGGGAAAAGTTGGCAGTGGAGGATGTGAGAGTGGCACAGGTTCCCAACATCGATTTCAGAGGGAAGTTGTCCTATCAATCTGAACTATAAAACTAGTTGTTTCAAAAACCAGAACAGCTACTACTGCTTTCATGTAGACTAGTGGAGGTAAACTGTGCGTAGTCTTGCCATCCAAGACAGCTTCCCCTCAGATAGGGTCTGCTTACCTTCTTCTTTGCAGCTCTCCTCTTCACGCTGTTCCACTTCTGCCTGAGTTTCCTCAGGTAGTCATCAAGCAGGGCAGCATCAGTGGCCTTGCATCGATCCAGCATGTCCTCGCCATTAGCCAACAACAGACGAATCTTGTCTTCCTTCTTCTCGAAGATCGCATATTTTACCTGGAACCAAGACGTATAATATACAGATGACAAAATATCTAATTTTTCTAGATACAAATGACAACACACTTCTTTTTTTAAATACAAATGACAACATACTTCATTTTTGAAATACAAATGACAGCCTAATACCTTTTTGAAATACAAATGACAAAATACATCTTATTTTGAAATACAAGACAAAATACATCTTATTTGGAAATGCAAATGATAAAATACATCATTTTTCGAGATACAAATTAAAGATATTTCTTTGTTTGTGATACAAATGACAAGATACTCCTCTTTGTAGATACAAATATTTCAATTTTGGATCAAAGGACGTGCGATACTTACGAGGAATTTATCGAGATGTTTCTTCGCGCTGTATGGAATGCAACCGATTGGTCCAGGGTGCCTGAGTTCGATCTTGAATTCTGTCAACCAATTAACCTGGTCTTCAACATCACCGATGAACACTTTAATCTAAAGGTGAGAGACATTAAATATAGATCAAAATTATTTTGCAAATTACAACAAATGCGTTAATTACTTGAGTTTGTCTTCTGGATTAACTCTGCTGAGTTTTTCGTGTTTCGGTGGGGCATCAGTTGGGGTTATTCGTCTAGTACAATAATGGACCTCATTCAATCCCTAATAAGGCGTTCAATTCTGCATAGGACTACGTTTGCATACAGTTTGTGATATTGGTTTAATGACGACGTTTTAATTGATACTAGTGCAAGATACTGCTATTTCTGACTAGAAAAGTGGGGTCTTTAGCTTATCATTTTTTTGCAAGACATCACATTTTTACGACTTGTTCAAAGCAAAACGTAACTAAAGACTACAATAGAACCCAATCATATGTATGTACGTTATACACAGGCAATTACCATACATCTTCTCAATACAAGCTCACATTTATTTTTTTATCCATTTTGCTCATTGATGAATAAAGCTACCCTGACCTACCTCTTTCAAAGTGTCCTGAAGCCTGTTGTGCTTATCCTTAATGGCAAGAAAAAGTCCTGTCAGTAACTCGTTCATCTCCTCCTTCTTCGCCTTGAGTTTGTTGTTTGGTCCCTCTTTACCCTTTGCGAGAAGTTCATCTACTGCCTGCTCTAACGCTTTCATGGCCGGCTCCTGGTTTTGGACGTCAGTTTTCAAATGCTGAAATGCGGAGGCAAATGACTCAACCTGAATTGCGTACAGGTTCCAGGAAAATGTTTTAAGAGTAAAAAGTCATAGTTATAGTCTGTTGAAGAATGTCTTTTACAGAAGCATCACAGGTAATTTGGTACAGACGCCCTCAACTGACTTTAACAAGTTAACAAAATTATATATTGATGATAACACTTACCCCTAAACATTTCAAGTGGGTTTCAATAAATCGTGGGTCACCATATATATCCTCCAGCTCAGCCAACTTCTCCTCTGCTGCCTGAAGAACACCTATGACATCATCCATGGCCGCTTCAACCTCGCCTACTTTGATTAGGCCTGCATTTAGGGCATTCTGAAAGAAATAAACAACTCCAGTTAGAAAATGCTAAGATAGCCCCGAAAACAGACTTCACTTCTACATGTTGTAACATCCTAATACCTGAACTAGGTGACTATATCTTGAAAGGGTGTTTCATGGCTATAAATCTCCGATCGTGGTATTCGTTCCCATATCTTGCACTCGTGAGATGCCCAGATGCAACACCTATTAGGCACTAGAAGACAACAGGAGATCGAAACTATTCAGTCTACAGCATTCGAAAATGCACAGTTCAGGGAGTGCTTTACACTCCATTAGAAGTGATATCATTTGGCGATAATCTCACCTCCCTGTCAGCTATCTTCTTCAAGAGGTCATCCCACTTTTCATTGACGTCTTCCACTTGCGGCTGTAACCTTTCCACAGTTGTTGGTGCTGCTTTCATTATCTCCTTGGCGTGTTGATTCATTGTCTCCAGCGTGACGCCCTTGGTTGGAATCTGGACTTTTAGGACCTTGAAAGTGATAAAACAGTGTGATGAAGCGACACGTTTCTAAAGCATAATATCATGGATCGCATGGATTGAACTATCCCGGAGACAAATGATACATTTGTCTAGCAGCTCCCTTTCCACATGGACATACACTGTAAATGGAATAGATTTTCCACTCGCACTAGCTTACTAAAATCTAGAGCATGAAAATTGTGAAACTTGTTGGATTAGATGAAAAACATTTTTTTGCACTGCAATGGAAAATATTCTATTCGCAATAAACAAACTATCTAGACCGTAAGAACCATGATTGACGGCTGACGTTATGATGCGTTTTGATAGTCTAACACGATGAAGGAAAAGCTTTGATGTAATTACGATATTTACACATTTGGACTGTGTATGCAACAGACTGATATAAATCAACCATGCAATAAAACAAAGAAAGGGATAGCAAGAAGTATATTTTATAGACAAGACAAGGCAAGGCAATTTTGATTTAAAAGGCAATAAGGTACATGTATGATCGGGGATGACAAAGCTATATCAAATGCCAGTACAATTCGATGTTGGCTCTTAATCAAAGATAAGGCGATTTGAAATACCGGACGGCAGTTTTCGTTATAAATCAATGTGAAAGATAAGGTGAAAGTGAACGGTAAGTTAACTTCGAATGGCAATATAGCTAGACACGTTGTACTTACAACAGTGAACATTTCTACATCACAGGCAAGATATGAGAAGCTGACAAGCGATGGTGAAACAACTTGCAATATTTTAAGCAGGAGCAATAATGCTTTATTTACAAAAGCGAAGTGGGATAGCAAGGCTACGAAATAGCTAAACAGTGTAGCAAGTGAGAAACATTATTGGGCGATTCCTTTTGTGTGCTGGCGTTATTGTTTCTTTTTGGTGGGAATGAAAACATGGTTTAAGCATGCACATTAGTATGCCCACATTTAATATCAATTGAGAAAAAAAGTTAATCAAACTGAAATGTGTGTCTTGTTAGCAAACACCACTGGAGTTAGTAGCTAAAAGTTAACCAACGTGAAGGGAGATTTACTTGTATTACTATCTAGAACAGTTTTTTTAAGAGAGAAGTCATTCAAGGATCCAAAGATAATCATTTTCCTGCTATAGACCAGCAAATGACAGAAAGAGGGTTGTGATACCTTATTTTTGAAAGTTCTGTACAATACATGCAAGTGACAACAATGATAGGACGAGCAGGGGTGACGTCATCATGCTGCGCACGCAAGCCGAGCGCAACAAAGGACATGCAGAGGTAAACGAGGTCGGAACAAAACGAACAGGCTTTTTGTGCGGAGATTGTAAAGGTGAATACTTTTAGCTGTTCGATTTGAATCTTGATTGAGCGGGCATCTAGCGCTACTGGAGGCATGGTTGCGATCTGTTCGCCGGCTTTGGCTAGCCAAGCATTCATTTCCTATAATTAAGGTATTACAGTAGAAGTTGAAGGAGGTTAAGTAAATTAAAGAGAAGATGTCGTATTAGGGCGTTAAACTGTTATGTCTGAATCCATGCTACTGATGGTTTCTCTGTAAGTCTTCTAGTTAGTAGCTTAACCGAAGGAGGGGGCATTGATTTCCAAAGGTATACCTGTAACAATTCAGTCTAATGCGTGGTCGTGAAAAGTACAGAAATGCCATATAGCTCTAAAAATCTTATCTTCGTTATAGCTAACTAGACACAGGAATTGTGTAAAGGAATGTTAGATAGAGTCAATCATCTCATGAACGACACCCCCTACTTCACCATAAGATCTGGGCTGAAACAATTAACGTAATATTGATGACATTTCTCTTCTAACCAGATTGGAATCAGGCAATAAACTTACATCCATAATGTCCTTTAGACGCCTGGCCTTCTCTAAAGCACTGCTCAACTCTTCATCCTTATCCTTGATATCGTCCTCAATATCGGCACAGAGCTCGTCAATGTCATCCAAGTGCTTCTTGACCTCCATCTTTGCCGGAGGGCCGCAGATGTTGCACAACTCATCGCCGAGTTGGTGACAGTCTTCAACCGAGTCTTTGGTCTTGACGAAGTCATCTTCCAAAACCTATAAAAAAATGGTGAACTTTCAAAGCTGATGTCAATGGCAACGATAACTTCAACCAAGGGCGGTAATAACAATGTAAAACATAGGTTGGAGCAGTCTTTTAAAATTCATTTTGGATACAAGTATACCTCACTCTTTGCTTCGTTTGGATGTAACCACTGCAAACCTCTTGCTGCTAATTCAAGAATAAACGGAATGATGTTGGCCAAAACAGAATGGGAAGCGGATGCCTCCATTGGTTGATTTATGATGCGAAGGGCAGGAGACTCAAGGATTGGGCTGCTCATATCATGCTTCGAATTGAGTGCAACACATTTATGCACTAGGTCCTAGGCCCATTATAATTCGTCACAAGACCCGATTATGAACGGACATCAACTGCCAATGAAACTGATCCAGCTATAGGTCATTTTCAATAACATGATTTATTTGGAAAGTACCAATTTCAAAATGGTAATCGTTTGAATTTTGAACATGTGATTGGTGGAAAAAATAACGCCTACCTTGAGTTCCTTCTGCTGCTCCAGTATAAACTCTGGATCAATACTAGAGCTGTCGATGGCACAGACATTGTCCGCTATCTCTTGAAGGGTGGCATCCGTGGTGCGATACTTGTCCCAGAAATCATTAGCAACCGGACAAGCGCCCTCTATCTGCGCCTTCCTCTTCTCGACGCCATCTTTGACATCCTGGTAACCCTTTAGGAGGTCTTCAATTTTCTCACTCAGTTCGTCGCCTGAAACATATAGTGATGAAAACTTACATTTCCCCCCTTAACAGCAAGATATACGACTTTCAACCATCGTCTTAAGAGAAAATTTGTTGATGAAAGACTTGGTTATAGCTTTGGGATAAGTTTTCTGTGGCTGAGGACTGCCCCTTATGTAATGTAGCTGAACACTTAGCTGTTACCCGTATACCAATGAAAAATCCTTTTGTCACATCTAGTATATCATCTTTTAGTTCAGCAAAAACGACACATTGTCGTACTGCAGTCTTTCTTACCATCAGATAATGAGCTCGTTTCACTTGCGTCATCACCAGACCGAACCCTCTGAACCTTTTTGATGAACGGTTCCAACTTGGCAAGCTTGGCCTCAAGCTCCTGAAAACAAACAAATGGTTAAGGCCTGGTGTTTCCCGCTACCCTGAAGAGTTTTAGTAACAACGGCAGAGGTGGCCATTCCGATTTGTTATCCTGATCAAACCTTTCAATAGGACCAAGGATAGATTAATCCATACTTGATAGAACTAGCAATACGGCGGAATAAAGAGTTTTTATAAAGAGCCTTTATCTCGACAACCCTTTTGCACGCATACTTCATGACCTGATCAATAATATGTGTGCTGACCACGGAAAGAACATGTCATCAATACGACGTGCAACCTGATCAGATTACACCGTCTCTATGACGTCCTCATGCTATTGAGCAGCCAGTTCGACGACATACAAGATATCACCCATTTATCTTGCTTACATTGAAGGTGCATTCATCTCAACCAGAGTTCAAACATCACAAACACTGATAAACAAACAACATGTCAATACACAGGTGTTAAGCCTGGATTGTGGAAACATCGTTTCTTTATCCAGCTCCATGTAGCTGTAGGAGCTGAGCAAAACAGTCTCTCACACCTACACCTTTTGGAAATACGCCTTTGAAAAACTTTTACATGCTTTCAAGTAAGCACAAATATGCACGGTTTTTCATGAAAATGAAAAAAAGAAGGTTTTAGAAAATCTTGAAAAACCTCTTAATGGTTTTTTATTTTGCTGAAATACAGGTGCATATTTGTCTTGGCCGAAAAAAACATTGTGCCTAGAAGGTTTTTCAAAAGTTTAAGAACCTTTATACCCATTACAGCGAAAATATATAAGGCTTGCTTACATATTTTGATGATAGTCAAGATGTGTAAGAATATCATTTACCTTAAGTTCTTCACTCTGGGCTTTAAATGTTTCCGGTTTTCCCGTCAAAGGTTCCAAATTGTCCAACTTCTCCTTCAGAACGTCGACCGTGTTCAATGCATCGTCTATGTGCTCCGAAACCTAGTAAAAGAACAGTCATGTTGTATATCCATAATGCTAATTACTAAATGTATTCTTTCATATTATCATACCCCTATAAGAGTCACATTATTTCGTAATAATATCTTGATATGGGAAACTGTTTGCCGGGTTACTACGGCAACTTTCACGGTTGTTATCTTACTTTTATGTTCGAAGTACCACTTGATTACTAAAAGTGTCACGTTCAAGTGACCGAGTTTCATAAGATGTCCAGTCGTATTGATTTTGGTCATAATTAGCATCTAATAAAAAAGAATTGTTCTGATAACAAAAAGTAATATGATAATTGTATCTCTACCTCAGATGTGACGTCATTCAACGTCGCGTCCAATTCATCGATTCTATTGGCCACATCAACCTTGAGACCATCATATCTCTGGTTAACTAGGTCAAGTTCTTCTCCAATGGCAAGGCTGTCGTCTTGGCAACAGAGTTCGGCAAGCTCATTTCCGGTGGCATTGAGATCTTCAAACTTTGGTTTTTCATCGTCGATCTTTTGCTGTGTTTCCTGTTGAGGGAAATGAAAAGAGTCGATTGATATTTATGTGATAACCATCACTTCGGTAATAAATCATAAATTATTAGATAAATACAAAATATGGTGACTTTTACTGTTTCTACAACTTGATTGCTTGGCTTAATTGGTGATTTAATTGTTACAAGATAAGGCTCTAAAGTTTTTCTAAGGTCAAACTGTCAACTCACCGTCGCATTTTCCTTCTGGTGTTTTAGCTGTTCAGGATTGTCACCGACCACCTCCTGACACTGAGAATGAACGTCTGACTCCACCTCATCCAGCCACGCGAGAGCCTCGTCATGGATCTCAACATAATGCACAGCCAATGGGAGCGTCTTGTCCAAAACCGCGTGCCTATCAGCGCACTGCTTACATAAGTGGTCCACGTGAGACTTTGCCGCATCGATTTTCAAGCGCAAATCTGATTGGACGTCGTCTGTTGTGGCGCGGAATGCTCTGTTGCATTGCTCAGCAATGTTTGTGATATCGTTCTTCTTTTCTTCCAGTTTTTCGGCAACAGCCTATAATTTGGAGAAAAAAGGATGTAATCATTATCAAAAAAATATTCAGCCAACAGGCCAACAGTTCTTTTGCATCTCATTTCAACCAACAACCTGACTAATTAGCGCGATGACTGATTGATCACGTTAATCATAACATTGAAGAAGAAAAACCTGTTAAGAATGCATGAACAGTACATGTTATATACGCGTACCTGGTAACTTAACCTTGTGCATTTCTAATGTTACCTTTATGCATTTGTACCGAGAAAGTACACATAGTAACAACGTAGTTGTATGTATTTAGTGAGTAACAAGCAACTGTAACCAACCTGAACAATGTTTTTGTATACATAGTTAGTGCTTTTTATCCTAGACAGCTTTCTTATATACACTTTATGCAGGTTTAGTTAGCGACAAATAATCTAATTTTTGCTCTATGTTATAATTAGTATGAGTCACAAACTATATATATAGACCAACTTCTTTTTTGTTCATCAATTTCCTGATACATGAGTTGATTTGGGTCAACTTCGTTTCCGCTATGATTTTTTTGAATGGCATTTTCACGTGCTGGTGTATCAAATTAGATTTTAGGAAGCCCTTCCCAAATGACCCACTCCCACCTCCATCCCCATCTTTCTCTCCACTGATCCACTCTCACCCCCATCCACACCTTACACGAAAAATATAAATTCATCAGTAATTCATCGAGCTAATCAGGCCAAAAATCATCTGACTATTCCATTGTTTAAGTTATGCTTAATATGACACATTATAAATGGTTTAGATTTTGCCAATTACGTGTACATATGCAACTTGCATACCAAATGCTAGTGATCATGATCAGACCCAAATTTATATTTATATTTACATGTATGTCAACGGTCATTGTTCAATTTGGCACTAATTGCATACAATTTTCTAAACTTTCCTATATTTTCATTTTTCCAACACATTCAAAAATGGCGGGATGAAACACCCTTCCCTTCCAAAAAACACAGTATTTTTTCCATTTAAAAAAAAGACGATAACGCGAACCGACCGGTTTTGGTTTTGATAAAGGTCTCCAGACCCAGGCGGTGCAAATGATCATTCTATGTCTTTTGTTACTATTGGTATATCACGCCCGATAGACCACTATTACTCCTTAAGATGTCTTGTTAAGGTTTGTTTTTCCTTAAAACCTTATATAGTAACCAGAGGAAAAATGTACACTCAGGAAGGATTACATCCCTGCAATTATCGCCGTGGCCTGAGCGACATACACAAACTTTTTTCACCCATTTGGTACCGATGACTTCATACCTGCATCATCTTTAGTAGAAGGTAGACATACTAATTCAACCACTTTGTTGATCATTCACAGGCTACACTCTCCATCCATGGATCTATGATGACCCGTGTTCGATCCATCCACGGATGTCCTTGGATGGAACGTTCCATCAAAGATCCACACATGGACACTCTTGTCTGTGTACATGTACCACTTGTACTGTGTTTTCCGACAAGGAAAGAAAAATGCACTTACCGTGTTTTCCTTCATGGCAGCTTTAAGGATCTCAGGGTCGGCGCTGACTGTGTCATCCTGCCCAACCTCCGCGTCCAGCCCGTCCAGGTCCTGAAGGTGACCCTCCAACTTATCTACAGCCTGCAACACAACCAACATAACACAGGGGTGAGATATATCAGTTGTGTAGACGCTGGTGCAGCTACCAGACTGCACCATGGTCCTCGGCCGGAACACGAAGTTCAACGATTCGGCCAACATTTGGAGAGGGTTGCTGCACCACAGGGACTCCAGTTTGAGTTTGTAATATTTGCAGCTTTAATTCTGTCAAAGGAATAATCCTAGCCAGGACTAAGGTCTATGAAATATCTGAATCGCTCATTTCCATTTATGCTTTGAGTTTCGCGTTTAGTTCGAGCACCGAAATCGAGCTCCTGGAACACAGTCTAAAGCCCATTCCTTAATTTCAGCAAAACATCCGTAATCCATTAAAGTGAATGATTTTTTTGGTAAAGTTCTATGCCACATCTTTCGATTCGTGTTAAAGAATCCAAGGTTTCAACACCAAAACGTTCACACACTCCTGAATTAAGTTAGAGACGTGCTAGAGATGTGCATCTCTGGTAACCCATCAATCGCAGTGAGTTGGATCGAGAACTAGCTAGACGCTTAATGAATCAGGACTGGCCACCTGAAGACGCGTGGAGCAATCTTACCACCGATGTTCACGAATCCAGTTGTTCAATATCCGAAGCATTTAAGATCTTCGAAACCACCTTGGGTTCAGATCTAATACAACACCAACTCGTCTGGTAAATTGATAAAACTTCAGGTTTAAACATCTTGGAACATGTTCCCAGTCTGGGCAATATGTAAAATGATCTTGGCCACCTGAACGAACAGCCTTTAACTTCGTTAAGAGTAGAACCAAGTTTAACCGCGAATGTTTAGGTGAGGGAGTTCAAGAGCTTTGTTTGGATCGTGGTTTGAGAGAGCTTGTTGGAACAATACTCGTGATGTCTTTCATTGATAACATTGCACGATGCGCTTTGTCTCAGAGAGTCAGAGTGCCTCTTGTTTATTGGTGTCCGCGCAATTCAGTCAATGTTACACATTTCCTGGTGCATTCAGTTTATTTCCGAGCCGGGCATCCCAATGTAATTCCTAGTGAATTGAGTCAATTTCTTCGTGCATCTCAAATTTTCAGTGTATTTCCTTGAAGGTCGTCGTAGCTCATAAATATGAAAAATGCATGTTCTAGTGTAACAGAGGTACTGGGTGCACTCTATTTGCTAGTGTACCAGAGTTCCGATATGTAGGTCTTTCCAACAACAGTGAATATGCACATTCGATTAAGAAATATTTGTTCCAGTCGATCACAAGGCTATTCACTTGTGCATATATCCAGCACACAATAACATGAAATATGATTGAAATATCGTGTCATTTAGATGTAGTCACATAAAATCCGAGCAAGGGAATAATTTCGTAAAGCACGTTAATATACAAATGTTGTCCCAACTCGAAACTACAGCAATCCTAATGAAAAGTCATCTAAGCACAAAATACATGGCCGTTGGTAGCAACACTTTGGACTACATGTATATCATGTGCACATAAAGAATGGCATGATAACTACCATTATTATCATTATTTGCGCTAAAAGTTGGAGATGCTCCAACGGCCAGCAGACTTTTGATGAGTGGATGCCTCATCAACAGCCGGTAACTGACTGAATGAGTGAGGGGAAGAGCTAGCGGCTCTGGCTATCGAAGTAGAATATTGCAGGTGCTTCCACACCTGGACAAGCGTCAGTCGAGGAAGAGTGCTTTTTTACAGCCTACGACGTCTAGTTTGTCACCGCGCACAGTGAAATTCGAATGCACTTTTTGCTGCTATAATGTTTTGAGAACGTCTAAGCCTGATAGATGGAGAGGACCGGTCGGGGTGGCAAAATGGTGCAGGTATATACTCCCTAAGCCAACTGCAGTTGAAGGAAGGCCTACGCAGAATATTTATTTGGGCAGTAAGCACAGAAAACAATTCAGACGAAGTTTTTGTTTCACGAGTGCTTGAAGAAGTTTTATTTTTATCATGTGGTGATCTCATCGTCATAGTAGTTGACCCAAAGTTGGGAGGTCTCGGCATCCAGGTCTGTTGGAGCTCAGCGCCGACGTGATTCATGCTTTAATGTTAAAGACGTAGGCCTTATTCGATCCGCCTGATGACTTTAGTAGGTGATGCTGCAACTACATGTAGCTTGCTGCACTCTACACATGGCCTAAAATGCATTATGAGTATTGTTTGTCAGCCAATTAAGCAAAAACTGATGAAGTGAACCTAAAGTCAAAGGCCGACCGCGTCGAAAACGCACCTGAAAACCATAAGCCGACATTTGTGTGGCAATATACCTTAACCTTAAAGTTCTGCGCTATCCAGAACCTGCATCCAAGACCAGCTTTACGGTGAGCAGGATGAATTGTGATAGACGACAGCATTCGTGAACAGAATTGGACTGTCCGTCTAGAATTGAGAAGAAGGAAGAGGAGAGGAGCTTGAAGCAATGTAGAAATCAGGATGGGCAAAGCGTTCTGAAGTGCTTTCTCACTAATTACAGATCAATCTGGTTGTAATACATAGTTCTGCTGATTCAACCTTCCTAATCAAGCAACTAATCAAACCGAAGGGTGATTAGTCTTGAGGTAGGCAAGCGTGTGGGTTATCAGGGAAGGGGCTCTTAGCAGCTACTTAAAAAGAAATCCCGATGAACTCTGAAAATCCGACACGCTTGAGGGAAAACCTCGTGTGAGGGAAAACCTCCGAGCTGAAGACAGACAACGCACCCCGGCAACGTACAGTCACCAACAATCACATCCTGAACAACGACCTGCAGAATGGTTACAGCCAGAAAGAAATGTGCGTCTCCTGAGCAATCCGTATGTCCTTGAAAGCCTACATCATGTAGCTGCAAACGCCACGGGCATGTGAAGAGCTACTAAATCCACCTTCTTCGGCATATGTTCTTATTTCAAGCGTTCGAACCATCGATGACTCAGCACCATCATCATGATCACCGTTCGGGGGGAGGAGGGGGCTCCAACTGTTAGATTAGTACCATGATCAACCTAACTACCAGTGCTAAATTGTGTGTACACCGTGTGCATTAATTCTACGATACCGTTGCTAATGAGCTTGACTTGCAATGGACTATCAAATTCACATCATTACGGGAATCTTTCAACAGCTAGCCTGGGGAACTGATTCGCATAAAACATATGCTGTGTACACTCTCCATTCAGAGATCTAATTCGCACTACTCGGTTGGAGAATGATTGACTTCAGTACAAAGCTTTAGGAACATTATTAAGTGTTCGACGTACACATTTCAAATACATGCCCTCTTCTCGTTCAAAAGGAGAAATTGGAGGATGGATGCACTGAACTTATTTTGGCACCCGCTTTATACCATGCCACAGTACTAAACATATAATATGTAATGTTGCAGCAACATACTAGCCAAAAAACCTTTAGACAAATATAGCATTACGAGAGTATGCATGGATCTTCTCTGACTTGATGAGTATACTGATAAGGTCGCCAAAACTGGTAGCACAGGGCATTTGACAACCGCCTACTTACAAGTCGTTTTTCTAAATAAGAATATTTCAAAAAGCTTTTCTCAAAAACAGTTTCCCGACTGCCGTAGCGGCCACTAAGCTAAATCCAAACATTCTTCGGAACGTGTGAAGGTGAACGCAGAAATAGCCACTAAACATTGCAAAAATAAGCAACCTGGCGAATACTGCCAACTGACACAATGACTCAACCCATGTGCATCCTCGGAATATACTCAAAGCAGTAGCATGCATCTCAGGAATCAGGCAATGCCAACACATAGGTGAATGCAACTCATTTTCTACCTAAGTTGGTTTTAATGTTTGTATGTACATCAGAAACACTTCCACATGGTGATGTATCAGCAAGTTAGATTGAAACTGCGCAGTTTAGTCAAGATTTTGTTGGAATACATTGGCCTAATGAACGTTCCAAGAGCACCTGCTTGCCTCACTGAAAGCAACTAGTAGTTATTTAAGGTTCCCAGGTTCAGTTGTTATGCCAGTCACGCAGCAGCACCCACTTTTCTATGAAAGGTTTCTATTTTGATCAATAGACAACTGTACAACTTTCCTGGTATCAAATTAACAATACTCCTTAATGGCCACACCACTGACAGTCGGCAGAAGTTGGACCAAACTTTCTAGATTTCGCATCTGGTTACGCACGCATCACATTAGTTGAGTACTTGGGTTACTCATCAATGCGCACGCGAAACAAGATAATCTGGAATTGTTGTTCCGACTCCTGCCAACCTGTTGACTCAGCGTCCTCAAAGGAATATCACATGTCATCAATAATTTCCATGTCATGTCTTCTGTCATTGTCCCTCTACTTTGCCTCCACCTTTTTTGTGGAAGGTGATCCAAACATATTACGACACATTGGATAGCCAAACAATAAAGGTCAAATCAATGTCAGAACTCATTCACTGTGACTTCTCAGTAGTATAACAAAAGAGGTTTTATAGTTCCAACCAATAGGAAGCTTAACCTAAACGCTGGAGGATCAAGCAGTCTTATAATAAGGTCAACCTTGACTACTCTTTTTTCGTGACAGTGTGCAGCGATCACGACCACGTGCTTCCATCTGAGGTAAAAGTCGTTCCCAGATATACAATATTCAGCAAACTCAATCGGGGATGAAGAACGAGGAACGAACAAAAGAGTTATCAGTGCAAGACATTTCTCCGGCCGATCTAAGGTATCATCATAGATCATCCATTTTTGACAAATGAAACAATTTTCAAACCTACCTTGTTGAATGTCTTCTCTGAAAGCCTGTTGTCCAAATCGTGCCACTGTCCTTGCACGCTCGTGAGAGCCTTCAGGAGAGCAGCCTTGTCCTGAGTGTTGGGGTCAGCCAGAATCTCCGCCACGAGTGCCTTCAGCTCGTCCATGGTCGGCTGGGCATCTTCCTTCATCTTCCGCAGTGCCTCAGGGTCAACATTGCTCGGATCATCATCCGCGGTGATGGTAATCTCATCCAAGACATCCTGGATCTCACCGCAAAGGTCCCGCACTTTTTCCAATTTGTTCAAAGTATCCTCGAGATCGCCGCACTTCTTCTCAACCTTTGGAATGAGGCGCGCAAATGTGTCCTCAAGGGCCTCGAGATTGTCCTTCATGGCGTCCGTGTCATTCGACTGCTGCCTGATCGCATCAACGACTAGGTACTCACTCTTGGTCTCCGCAGCCAGAATCTCGCAGTCTTGAAGCTGATCTTTCAGTTTCGCGGCGTCCAAACTCGTCGGGGGATAGTTATCCAACCTGTCCTCGCATTTCTTTGTCCAGTCACACAGACCCGTCAAAGACGTGTGAAGATCTTGCGCAACCATTGCAGCGATTTCCAAATGATGTCGCTTCTTCTTAAGGTCGTCGACCAAGTCTTGGTATTTCTTTTCTCCATCTTTCACATCCTTGTCGAAGTCGTCAACAAATTGGTTGTCTTTCGGCGCTTCGGTTACAGCAAGATTATCCAAGGTGTCGGTCCCCGCTATTGTCTTGGCATCCTGCTCATCTTGAAGTTTGTCGCAGTCTTTGGCAAGGGCACCGACCTGAAATCCACAGTCAAAATAAATGTACTATAAACGTGTCTCTGTGTCGTACATTTCATAGAAGCAGACGCTGCAAACGGCAACCTCTGCTGCGTCAGCTTGGTTCTGTGCCTGAGATTAGTTCCTAAAGCAATGAGATACTATTCAAGAAGTGGTAAGATTTATACCGGAGGATCACATGGTTTTAGAAAGCCTAATTCTTTTGCAGTCAGATGTGCTGTGGGATCGTTGCTCTATGACCTAGAATGGTTTAAATGTTGCCCTAAAAATGATCTTTCGTTAGATAGTAACATCGGTTAATTAAGCTGGAGCAAAACGGAACGCTTAATCCGTAGAAACCTACTTCTTTTGCAAGTTCCTTCATCAAGATATGATCATCCGTCTTCTCCTTCACCTCAATTTCAGTCAGGTCGGCCCGGATGGAGTCAATCTTAGGATCCAGCTCCTCCTTCTTAGCAAGATAGTCTAGGTAGTCCTTCATGGCTTGGTCCAGGGCGCGGCACTTCTCCATCAGGTTGTGGTGGTTCTCGGCGAGATGTTGGATGTTATCGTCAATGGCCGTGCTGCCGTTTGGCGACGCCCTCCCCGGCATATTGGAGGTCAGGTTAAGTTTTGATCGGTAGTAGTTAAGATCATTTTCGTATTGCTGGAACAAACAAATTAGAGATGAACTATCGGTATTGGTGATCAATATAATCTTACAACTGAAGGACTGGCAAGTTTCTAAGACCGTAAACAAGATAACACATACGAAATTCGATCAAAAATGCTTTCGTCACCATTTTGGATTCTGTCGGCAATATTTTGTTTTAAGCGAGACTCCTTTTGAATTGAAAATGTGTCTTATTGTCTAATCAGAATGAGGACGAAAGGCCGTCATAGAAGAAGAAAAATAAAGTCCCCTGGAAAAAGTGTGCGGCCCTTTTGTATTCTGACGGTTTGTGGAATATGGTTCTACAGACCGTCAATAGCTTAGACATCAACGCGCAAAAAGAATCATTTGTTCCCTGGACATTTCTTTCTAGGATATTTCGAACTTCTACACCGACCATGAAAAAGAATTTCGTTGTTGGGTAACGTAACTAGACATCATGGGCTGCAGAGGTGAAATGATGCGGACCGCAACCGCGCAACCAAGTCATCATTCTTGCCATGCTTCAGAGTAAGAGAAAGCAGCATATCTCAGCGATAGGACCTTTCTAACATAATACAATGTACTCGGGACAATACGTTCTAACGACAGGGCGGACGCATGTCTGTAGGCGATAGTAGTGGCTCCTGATGGCACCCTGTGGCACGCAACTGAGCAGCTCATTCTTCAGCCACAGATTCCCAGCCCGATGCATTTGTGACAGTTGACCATGCACGATTCTCCTTTGTTGGAGTTACTTGCTTCTGTAATATTCCGTTTAACCTATCAGTTGTTTGTCAAACCACATAACATAAAGTAAGGTAGTACACTGGTACAATTATAGAACACGTGTGCAATAGTATGCACGGTCAGCGGTTTTTACACTGCAGGTGCTGTAATTGTGTTCAAAGTAATTTTTAAAAAACTCGAACACGTCATAATTTCAAGAATTGATGAAAATACAAAGGAGGAAAGTCTTTTTTTCTTGGACCACAGAAGGGTCAATGGTACAAACACAAACGAGTAGATACAGTACGCTTTCAAAGTGTGTCAACTTTCCCATTACCTTTGATAGTCACGAATTGTTTACAAACACTCGAATATCAAAACAAAGAAGACTTTATTGATCTATATCGCATAGTCTAAACTACCTTTGATGAACAAACAAAACGATTAAACAAACTGGAACTAAGAGGGTTAGTTGTCAACGAGGGAATGTTATGAGATGCAACTTGATTGATGTTGAAACTCTTTCGCTTTGCCGAACGAATAATAGAGAGATGCAAATTTTGATCCGAGAACGAGAACGCGGTCATTTTTTCTTTCGTTGACGTCATGCAGTCAAATTGGTTGTTTTGTATTGGCATAACAGATCTCAAAGAGCTGTTTCATTGCATTTTGAAAACAGGCACGCAAATTAATCGTCAAAATGCAACCTCGTTCTCGGTCTTGGACCTAATCTGAACCTCATCATTTGGCGCGCCGCAAAAGAGAAATCTGTATTGCAGCGACTTGCGATAATCATCACTCATGGCAAAAATATCTTAGTATCAAATCCAGAGATATGATTGCATCGATAATTATCCTATGTCGCTGCGATAAAAATTTCTCGTTTGCGGACACTTTTGACTTTAGTGTGTCAGGGACCAGCCATTCTCTCATAGCAGGGACTAACATACTGCTATGTGTGAGTTCTGTTCCTGGAGCGATCCGAAGGCCTGCTATGGGAGGATGGGAACCGGCACGTGGGAATCATGGAGTTGAATCAAGGTCATCGGATTGACAAGGCTAGAGATGTAGTTTTCGAAAGAATTTCAACAAGATAACAAAGAATATTATGATGATGGAGACAACTTAAGAAGAAACAAACAAACAAACCGGAGTGACAGAGTGCACATGCAAGAAGTTGGGGATGATACAGATGATGACCGATAGATGACGCCAACAGTTGGGATGTTGTTGAAGACATAGTAGAAAGACCATAAATACTCCAATTTCACCAACATAAGACCAGTTGTGAATATCAAATTCAAAGCTCTGTATTTGAGCACGCGGTCGTTCTATGCCACTCATTATGTTCAGTATGGTCGTGACATGTACATGTACTAACTTCTGTTCTAATTATCAACTTTTGTGTGAGATTTGCCGAAGAAAACCCGTCTCGCAGTAGCTTGTTGTGTGGCGTCATCTATCGTCAAATCTAAGAACTAAGGCTGTAACGCGAATTCATTCTACCTGTTCTTGTCTAATGACTTTGCCTCTGTTTTTAATAACGAGAGACAATCTACCTCCTTCCTTTTGCGTAGAATCAGTAAGAGCCTATACGAGAGAACCAAGGCAGTAAGCATGAGGAACGCGAGGTGGGGCTTGGGTGAGAGACCAAGCTCAGTTTGTGTGAGGTACCTGTGACTTTGGATGGTTGTGAAATGGCCAACTACATTTACTCGTAAACACTTGGTAGAACTGAAATAAATATCATTGGAGGTGCCTCTCCAATTAAATAATCCACCACAAATGATGGAAGAGGTTACGGTCACCTGTTACAGGGGCTGTGATTGGCCGAGACAGACATCCACTTCGCATTCTCATTGGTTGATAACATCAGCTAACATTAAGATCGCAATCAATGAAACCAGTTAGTTTCGTTAATTTTCCTGGGGGGGGGGGTTGCATAAGCAGTTCCATCCAAAGTCACTGTGAAGCCAGGGGAAAGAAATACAAAATAAATAAATGCAAGGATTAAGCAAAAACTAAAAGTTCGTCATAAAATGAAATTGGTGATTTCACACAGAGTCTCCTGTCATAAATTGTAAATAAGATTAGGTGAAACATGCGTTTAGGATTTGAGGTGATGGAGGTGACGTGTTGTCAAGGATGATATGCCTAACCACGTTCCAGGATTAGTTCCCAAGTAGTGATGGAAATATTGCAATTAAGATGAAGATTAAACCATGCCTTATGAGAGGAGTAATTCTAAAATCAACCCAGGGTCAATTTGTGACCACAATGGTATTAAACCTCAAAAATATTTTATTTTGAGATTTTCATTTTTTTTAACGCCATCTGCTTTTTTGGCACCTGGTGTTTTGAAAGCCCATTTTTTGAATAAAAACTATTTAAATGTTTCCTCCGCTAACAAAATCATACATGTACTTGATAAATATTGACAACAAAATTTTAGATCATATCGGAGCTATAAGAACGCATGCTAAAATCAAAGACTTGCAAACTAAAATGCCAGTGACTTGTGTAGAGTTTAAAAAGAAGGTGAGACGAGGGCGGGCCTACCTTCAGTTCTTCCGTAACTTCCGGCACTTCCTGTTTATCAAGAAATTTGTTCCGGATGTCGCTGAACTTCCGGGCCTGTACTAAGATAGAGTCTTGAAGGTCTGAATGGGCTTTTTCGAAGTCTTCGAGTTGCTGTGAGAGGCCATAGAGTCTTGTGAGTCGGGTCTTGAATTCTCCGACCAACTGCAAAAATTAAAACGCAAATTATGAAATTCTGATGACGGAAGATAGAACATACTCCATCTTGAGTTTCAGGCCTTTTCGCCTACCGAGCTTATTTGATGTGTGCGAGGGGAGGAGCGTGCCAGCGTATGCTTCTGCTCCGCTGAACTGGACTCAAATTTCAACTACGTGTAGTAGTAATGTTGACGTAACGTGGAAAAGATAACACCAGCGTTAGTGACTAACGTTATTTCAAACAAACAGGTCCAGGTCATGGATTTGGGTCCCACCATATATACATGCAAGATACCTACGTCTTCACTTCTTTCTCGGAGTGCGTTGACCTTCTTCTCCAGGGAGATGAACTGGCCTTCCCGGCCGAGGTCCTTGGACTTGTCTCTCTCATCATCGAGGACGGCCCGGGCGTTATCCAGGTGAGTCTTCAGCAAGTCTTGCTCTTTCATGCTCTGTTCCATTAATTGCTGGAAGAAATAAAAGTTACAATGAGCATCTACTGGAAACGTGTCGGTAAGAGTCAGCAACAATGCATTACTGTCGTGTGTCCTTCTGTACGATGGGGGGGGGGGGGTGCGTTCAAGGGAAATATATCAAAAAGCAACTTGACAACGTTAGGGTTACTCAACCAGGTGTACCAGAATTTTGCCCAGAACACACAATCCATAATACTTTGAATATCCGAAAATGCTAGCAATCTAGGCTGTGAAACACATGTTACCAGTACTTATACATATTTTAGTGCCTCTGTCCATAAAAAAACGGCATGAAATGTGTCCGCATTAAGACGCGACATTCGCGTGATATAAGGTTTCTTGTATTGTCAAAAGGTTCCTCAGAACAATCTCGATGACACGAAATTCGTTTTTTACGTCTGTCGATAAAAAAACATTAGTCCATGTTCACCAGTTTAACAGTTCATCATCTTACATCGGACACTTTTAAAGTTTTATCTGACGCTAAATCTAAAATCCAGCAAACGAGGCATTACGATTCGACATTTTAAAAGAATAAAACAGAAAGAAAACACCAGGTTATATTCTGTCTGAGCTCTGGTTGTTATTTTAACAGTTTGTCGGACAAGTAAGCTTACATTTTTGAGACATGAGGATGTGTCTGGTAGGCCTAGGTGTTTGTCACTCCCAGGGCAGATTTGCTCCTGCAAATTTATCGTGCAGTTTTTACGAGCACTTGGTTTTCGTTAAGCATCAGTACACATACGAAAGCCCCTCAAAAGATACTTTGTTAAGTGGTAGAGCCTGCGCGAACAAGATTTGATTTCGGCAAGAACGAATCAGTTCGGTTTTGTCTCAACACTTTACTTTAAATCTGACGTGTTAAACGTTTCTTAGATACGTATTGGTACAAAGGCCTAGTTTGAAATATCGAATCCGCTCAATTAAACGACGGAGCCTCTGGCGTCTTTTCATGGAGAAGGTATGATTTCGTCGTGGCACAGACTCTGTGGTCAGGGCAAGTTGTTTCACCTGAGCCCCCGTTGAATATTTGATAGCCTCATCAGTAAAAAGACTGCCGATGAAACACAAAGCAGGCACAGTATAACACATGTTTGATTCAAATGAGCGAATCAGATTTAAAAACTATCGTTCTTTCAAAAGTTTCGCCAGCATATTTTTGGACAGACTATAATTTCATTCATATCTACCTCACGATTTATTTCATTTACATATACTACTGTGTAAACGCATGGTTTATCATTGAAATATTTAGGCTCTCGGGTAGTATTCAACAAAATATCATGCCCGTCCCAAGTTTATCATCAAATACATGAACGTGTACATCGGTTTACATTTTCTTGCATGGCATCGATAAGGCAGGAATCCCATTCCGTGAGCGGAGATTATAAGTGTGTTTTATATGGCAATGAATTCATAATGAAATTCATACCATTTCGGTTGAGAAAGTGTGGAATTTCGGCGTTTTCTCGAAGAAAATCTCTGGTTGTCCCCACCTTAGGACAACATTTCTAGATATATTCAGATTTAGGCTGAAAATCAGTCTTTATTTTCATTATCGTGGGGAGGCCTCGTCGGATATACTAAAACGTAAGCCAGTACGCTTCTTTGCAAACGTACACCGCATTAAACACAAATGGAAAACTTTAGCCAAATTTACCACATATTAAGCAGTTTTCTACTCCATTTGCTAAACATTATAGACAATGCTTAAAAGGCATTTATAAATTCTAAAGTGTTTAACAGAAAAAAGAAAACAAATTAAATATTTGAAAGAATCGAAAGGCGAGGCATTACTTTTCAAGTGGAGCGGAATTTTCGTAAAAGAGTGAAATAGAATTCTGGTCGCGAACAGAAGAAATATAAACAAAATTGAGTTGTAGTGCTTATTCATAAACCATGCTTTGGGGCATATTTTTATATTCTTATAGACTTTGTCAACAAAGAGGCCTACAAAATGTTGTGGGTTATGTTTTGCCTACACACTTCGGGGAACCGAAATGGTGTGGTTTACCACTCTGCCCTGTGTATATTCGCGGATTACCGGAACTTTAAATTGCATTAACACTTTTATACAAACTTAATGCAGTGCATTGGGGTGACATGGACTGAGAGTGAGTTTATGTCCCGTTATAAAAGCAAACAAATGGCTTGCAAAGAAAACGTGTGTTGTCAGTTGCAGCAGTCAGTGAAGCAGGCAGTTGCCTCTGATGCAAGTTAGGGGCTTAAATCGATTATTTCTCATTCTCATATATTTTTTTTCTCTGCCGACACTTACATAACAATTCAATTTACGCTTGTATCCAATCCATAAGTACTTCGTAACCGTAACCTATTGGAAGTCTATACACAAGCAGAGTCTTTCAAAACAACTCTGACTCAAGTAGCCATCCAAGCATCGCTAATTGATTTGCCAATTGAATTGTTTTGCTAATTGAAAGAACTACGTATCTCGGGCATTGTTGTCCAAAAGGTATCAAGCATTGGAATTCCTTTACCTTCAGCAGGCCTACTTAATTTTGTATGCTAATTGCGGGGCTAATTGCCTGTTGGTGTTGTAACATAGCATTGTTTTACAAACGCTGTCACCACAATCATCGGTTTTGCTTTGAAAAAATCCCATAAATTTTATAATGTTGCCAAATATGGCATTGAGAGTAGTTTAATATTCAGCGAAAGGCAGAGGATAGTGAAAACTAAGTACATAGACTGGGTTTAAAGGCATTTACTTCTCGATATGACTTTCGCTGTTCTCATAAAAAAATCAGCATGTATCAAAAAGGCAAGAAACATGTTTTAGTTGAGGACTCATAAGTGTTTTAGAGAGAGATCGGGGTCATCACGTCGATGTACAAATGCACTTAAAACTACATTACGACGAAAAACAAGGGTTTTGCCTTAGGAAATTTACTTTTAGTTGTCTGACCACAAGCACCTAGAGATGTTGTGATAACTCTAAAAGTCACACTTAACTTTGGCGACACCAAACTCATGATGGGATGTGCCAATATAAATATTAGATTCAAACCAAATCATATCCATGGCTGTGCCTTGTCTTCAAGTAATGACCGGGGGACGTGATTGTTCGATTGGAAAATATCACTTCCCTGAAGCAAGTTCGGCGTCTGAAGTCTTTCAAATAAAAAGACCACATGTATGATACTAGTGTCGGACTCTGATACTAGTGTCAGGTTTAGTCAACTTTTGAGAGTTGGCAGATAAGCGTGTTTTTGTGATTTTTAGCAGAGACAGTGGGTGATATGAATAAAGACTAGCAAATGCTTTTACTTCAATTTTGTACAGAAAGGCCTAGTGTAAATGTACATGGAGTTTTAGATAAAAGCATTTGCTAGTCTTTATTCGTATCACCCATAGTCTTCTCATGCCGTAGCCGCCTTTATTTTTCACATTGTTGGCCAAAGAGCGCATCAAGTTAAGCACCCTTTCAACATGTTTGCCTTTTCTTATCTTCTTAATTGGCCTACAGCATGTAAGGACACCGTTAGAAAATACCTAAGCAAATTACTGGCCTATGGAAAACTGACTGATCGAGCAATATGTGGGAAAGGTTTAAGCGTAAGAATCCGTAGGCCTACGTCATTGCTGTACTGATTGAGTTGAGGAGGCCCATCTGGCTGGCCATCAACGGTAAATTGCGAATTAAGAGAAGTAGACAAAATGTTTATTGCTAAGAAGCTCTTATTAATGTATACTTGAACAGGTCAACACTATACATTTGTTAGAGAAATAGCTAATCGCGTTTTCAATGGGTACTGGTTACTCAAATCTTATATTAAAATACATAACTTCCTTCTCAAAGTTGAAACGTCTAAAACCGCCAAAGCAAATAGTTAAGTTGACACAAAACTATGTGCAAACTATCACACAAGGGCTTTAGATAATAAATTCTTTTATGTCAACTTGCGTAATGGTATTTAATCGAATTATGATATCCTGTCATAATTTCGGGCAGTTACATTTCGTTACAGAAAGTGTGTGGTATTCGCTCCATGTATTGCACGATAACAGTTATACGTATTCAAGTAAAAAATATCACGATTAATAATTATAAGTTGGTGGGAGGTTGAACAATGAGAATGTGCATGCACCAT
Organism: Lineus longissimus; assembly: GCF_910592395.1. Lineage (NCBI taxonomy): Eukaryota > Metazoa > Nemertea > Pilidiophora > Heteronemertea > Lineidae > Lineus > Lineus longissimus. The sequence continues at coordinate 9,285,619 of NC_088322.1, forward strand.
GGAATTTTGTACTGTTTCAGTCACTTGCGCTGTACTCCATAGAAAGAATGTGAATTTCAGGCTTTTTAAAAACATATTGACTGAAGGCAAGCATCTGGCGTGCCTTTTGAACTGAGTGTCGCCAAGGGAAAATTAGTACAGTGCATTACATTCAATTTACACCACTACAAGAATCCGGGCCCTCAAAAGTTACAAAAGATTAAATGATGCATACCACAATCAAGAAGGTATCCCACAGCTTTTCTGTTACAAAGGTGTTGTCCCTAAATAGCACAAGAGGGATTAAATTTAGGATTTTGACTGCTTGATTTGGAATTGCCAAGGGCAAATTTCAACAAAAGTGGTACATTTATTTGAAGATAGTTGGGCGATGCTCAATCCATGTTCAATGTGTTGGGAATTGACGAGACAATTTCGCAATATTGTTTTGTCTCGTAATTTCTGTTGCTTTTCAGGCGTACGCTTTCAAGGGTTCTTCCGTCTACATGATGCATAAATATTTTAGGAGGTCGATGGCGGGCGTTTGATATACATTTTGGCCTCTTCACGGATTTTACGACATGCACCTGCAAACTGTGTTGAAAATTGCATCATGTTAATTGGTGTTTGTTTAAGTTGCCATCGTGCGAAACTGGCGATTTATGTACAAACATTGAGGGCCGCTTGTCGTCTGGCACCAGCCGAAGTGGCCTTAATTACTGTTTGTTTCGAGGCCACTTGAGACTTTCGACTGAATGTACATAAATTCCTCTAAAAATCGTCACACCTGGGCTGTATTGGCTCTTCAATTAAATATACCAAGGAAGTTTATTTTCCTTGAATATACTAAACCAAGCTTGTTTTACCAACTGATGCAAGTCCCTATTTTTTAGTTAACGTATGTACGAACTTAGTCACATATATCGTGCTCAAGCTTTCGGTGCCTTTTTATCTTACCCATATCTTTGACGCCAAATAAAGGAATTTAAAGCAGGATTTACATTACAAAACATATTAGTATAACGCCGTTTAAAATCTAAGGATCTAATGATATGAATAATCCTCACTTTGTGCCCCTATACATTCTTAAATAATCTTGCTTTGGAATGAAATGATCGCTATTGGCAAGTTAAATAAAACAAGTCTCGCTCGGACAGGACTAGGATGTGTTTACACAATCGAGGATTTTCGCTTGTTTTGGAGAGTTTAAACTATCAAGGCCACCTTTCGATCTCGTCCTCTAAGATTATTCATATTAACATGAATAAATAGCAAACATAAAAACGCTAAATCAATTACTGTGCTCGTCGCATTAACCCCTCATCCGTCTGGGTAAGATACTTATACCTTTTAAAGATATTTCTCTAAAGTATAAAAGTCAGGATATAATTTGACAGATCAGTAGGATATTTTGCCAAGTGATTACTAACACTGTCTCAACCCCGTCTTGCACGTTGTTAAAGTGCACCTTTCTGACGTGTATGACCTTGTGTATGACCATCACTTTATTTTTACAATGGCGGTTGTTTTCGGGCGCTTTCTGTAACAAAATTGAAACAAAAAAGTAAACATAACTCACCCGATGCTGCGCGATGGCCTCCCTGAGCGCCTCGGGGTTCTTCTCAGGGCACATCCGGCCAGCCAACGTATTCTCCGTATTCGCCACCCATTCCAGACTCCGCACCACTCCCTCCAAAGCATTGGTATAAACATCTCCAACGTTGAGGGACAGCGTTCCCTCCTTGTCAATCTTCGCGAAGCAATTTCCATTGATGACCTCTTTCTCTAATGCATCCCGTAATGGGTACGGTTTGTACCCCACTGGAGTACGGAACATCGTGCTTAAGGTTACTTCCTTTCTGTCGAGTAGATCCTGCACAGTCAGTTGCGCCGCGAGGATTGCATCCAGGTCCAAGTACGGGCAGATGACTTCACGACGTATTGCCTCTGCTATGGTTATCCGATCGTCGCTACTCGGGTCCTTGAATGTACACGTCACGGGAGAGAAGAACTTATCCTGAGTGCTTGCCTGGAAACTTGAAACTTTCTTCGTCGACACAATTAGGAAGAATACAAACTGTGGCTGGATTACAGCCCTTTTTATAGCCTCCTGGAAGGGGTGGGTCCGCCCTGTTGTGGGGTCTTTGCAATCTGCAGTGCTTGTGTCAATTAGGCCCTTGTCGATAAGGTTCCCCAGTGAGGCACTGCAAACAATGCCGGCTATTTTCTTAGCAGTTTCACGCTCGACGAGGTCCAAGTTTAGTGCCTGGGGGAGGGGGACCGCTGAGCGACCCTCTAGTGGGCCAACTTCAAACCGCGGGAGGTCTAGCACCCCTTCTAATACGGCGTCCTTGACAGTCAATTCATCACTCCGTATCGGGTGCTGTATTCCCTTTTGATTCAAGTCAATCTTTCCCCTTAGGAACTTCAAAGTCGCGATCGGTTCTAGAATCTCCACATTGTCTATTTTAGGAGTCATAACGTATCCAACCTCAGCCTCGCCCAACTCTATATTCCGCTTTGATTTCGGGTCAATAAACTCCAAACCTTTCGGATCAAATTTATCAACAGTCATGGCCCAGCTTAGACTCCCAACCCTATGGGACTTATAATCATGATAGAATACTTTTTCAGCGTCAACTGCGTTTTTCTTGAGCGCTTTTGCCAGAAGTTCACCCCGGGATAGTTTGTCTGTGTCCACCTTGAAATGATCCTTTAGGTAGCCTTTATTGTCCTGTAGAGTATTCTCCAAGCTGTGTGCCTCATAGACAGGCAGCATTTTCTCAACCAGGCCCTTGTCAACGTATCCCAAAGATGCTGCCTCCTGGATGCAGTAGACCTCACCCCGCGCTTTCATATACTCCAACGGATCCATCTTGAGGACGCCACTGGCTACAGCCTCATCAAAACCAATATCCAAACCCCCTTGTGGACTCTTCACTCCTAGTGGATAGCTCTTCAAAGAATGGCTCAACTTCTTGTAGAATGTGTCCACTGGACGGACGTCTGAGTTGCGGCGATACATCTCCGGGTCAAGATTTTCTGAGCCAAGGCTCGAGTCGTCCAAAATACTATCAGGTGTCTGAGCGTCTTTCAAATACCCACTTTCGTCGGCGCTCTGGAGTTTCTCCAATGAGTCCGGTACGATGGCTTCAACGTTGAAATCTATCCCCAAGTCCACTTTTTTTGTAGCTGGAAGTTCTCTGTCGGGAGTGCCCAGCTCCTCTGACGGGGACAAATAGTCAATGCCCGAATCTGGGTCGGAAAGGAAGCTAATCGCCTGCTTGTTTTTCTCGCAGGGGGCCTCCGGTTCTAGTCCCTCTTTCACTGGTTGTTGACAGGTATAAACTAAGTCAGCATCAATGCGTGGTGAGCATTCTGGATCAACTGCAGTGGCGACTCCGCACGGAATTTTTTCACCTGCTGTCTCACCGTCTCCGCCGATTTTGACCTTGAGTCCAGCGCCCTCTAGTGTCGGCGTAATATCAAATATGGCGTCGTTTGTTGTCGTGAATGGCCGCGATCCCTCCTCAGAACTTGAGCTATCTGTTCTAGCTCGTGATTCGTCAGCGTCGTAAGGATGTTCGCCTTTCTCTGCCACGCCCTCTATCGGCTCTTCGTCGTTATAGAATAATTTCGCCGATGACTGAACGACCTCAACTATATCCGGGTTTTCTAAGTCCTCCTTCTCCAACGCACGTGGTGTTGACTCCAAATCACCACTCAAACTATCAGGGGAGATGGGCCGCTCTAAGCTATCAATACTTGCCCGACTTCCAGGCCTGTCTACAGCCACAACATCGTCCTCGGGAAAAAATCCTTTAGCAGACGACCTTCGAACTTCTAACGCGATATTCCCGTCTTCGTCAACGTCTTCCGCACTGTATATAGCTTCCGACGTATCCCGTCGTCCACGTTTGTCATCAGTCGCCTGTTCGCCTAAACCAGGCTCAGAGTTTAATGCGTCAATGGGCTGTTGTACAGCATTATCATTCATGTGTTCTGGATATAAGTTAGCATTATCGTCCTCTCCATTTACATTGGCACTTGGTGTAAGTCCTTGCTTATTATTTTCCTCGTCAAAACATTCAGTCGGTTCTCTTGTAGTAATTTGACTTGGGGACAATTGGTCAACATGCCCAGGCCTTGTTCTCTCATTTAATCCATTCTCAAATCCAGGCTTATCCAGATTATCGTCAGAACCTGTGCTGACATCTGCTGGTGGTTGACCCAAAACAAGGTTTAGGTCCCAAGGAGCATCATTTACTTCTTTCTCGGTCACTTCCACGATCGCTTCCTCAACCATATCGCCCTCCAGCGGTGTGTCCGTCGCCGCCATTTCCCTATCCTTAAACAGTGTGCCAAATGCATCCTTATCTAATTGATCCAAAGCTTCCTCAAGATTCAACTTTGGCATTGACTTAACCAACTCCTCATCTGGCTTCTCCGTTACTGTCTCTTGACACTGTCCATCCTCAATTATAGGACTCTTCAACGCCTCCTGCACGGCCTCATTAACAGTTTCTTCCGCAAAGTCTTGGACCTTGTCCAGTTCCCCGTTAGCGAGGTTTCCATTTGCGCGCTCAGGATCTTTTGGGGCTCCTCCAAGGTCATCTACAGACATAAGGGTCGCCAGGTGCGGCCTATTCTTCTTGGACCTCACAGTATCCTTCTTCGGATACTCAAGCTTCCCAAGGGAATTCCTACTTTTCTTCCTCTTCTTCTCACGTTCAGTGGTCTCTCTCTTTCCTACTGGTTTCTTCGGATACTCCTTGGCATCTTCAGTTGCAGGGGTTACCTTAACAAACCCCTTCTTGATGGCAGTAGTCAACGGGATTGCTTCCTGTGTCTTCTGATTCAAGTACAAACTCTTCGGCAGATCTACCAGTGATTGCTCAACTGCTTGTTCGAGTGGCAACTTTTTACCAGTTTTAGGATCCACTGCGTAGAGTATGTCCATTGTAGCATATTTCAGTAGCTTTTTCTCAGCTGCGTCATGAAAAGATATTAGATCCCCGTTCTCAGGCATGTTGTAAGTCTTTGCGTCAATATCTAGCAATCCTATCTCAACTGCTTCTTCCATTGTTAGATCTCCCTTATGTCCTTTGTGGACGACAGCCCGAATGATCTTGACTGGATTCTGCACAAGTACGGCACGAACCAAACCCCGTTCTATCGCCGCTATCAAGGGAATGGCCTCATCGGTTTCCGGGAAGGTGTAGGTGCTCCTCGCAATATCAACCAATCCCTCCTTGACAGCATCTTCTAGCTCTAAATACTTGTCATCTCTCGGGTCATGCGCAGATTCGATCACAAATGTTTTTGTCTTCACAACGCCATCTTTGATTGCCTCGGATAACAAGTACTTTTCGTGAGTTCCAGGGTCGGTATAAAGTCCGGATTTCAGATCAGCACACTCAACCACGACAGCTTCTTCGATGGGCATCAGTGACTCTGCAATGCTGTCCAAAACGAACTCTGCCACGACTACTGGGTTCTTCATAAGCATGGCCTTGACCAAACCCTTTTCGATTGCAGTTTTTATGGGTATTGCTTTGTCATTTTTGTGATCCAGGTACAGGGACTTTAGTAGGTCCAACACCCTCGCTTCTGAACCTTCTGCTAAGGTCAACTCTTTCCCAGTTAGTGGATGGATAAGGTAATCAACACAGTACGTCTCGACCTTGACCTTCTTCGTCGCAATGGCGGATTTCAGGGGTATCTCCTGATGCGTCTTCGGATCAATGTAAACGCCATCCACCAAACTTAACAAGTCTTTCTGCAGTGCTTTCTCAACAGGGAGATACTTTGCTGATTTTGGATCAAATGCACCAACAACCACCTTTACGGGGTTCCTCGCTGGGATGCCCTTGACGTAACCCTGCTCAACAGCCTGCGACAGCAACATGGGCGCCTTCGTCTCATCCTCCTTGTAAGTTGCAGTATGTACGTCCAATATGTCCTTCACGGCTTCGTCCAATGGCAAGGATTTTCCACTGGAAGGGTCTTTAACCAACTCAACGAAGAGCGGAGTTCCAAGAACCAGTCCTTGTTTTGTGGCCGCTTGGATGGTCAATGCTTCTCCACTTGACGGGTCATGGTAGTGCCCAGTATCTGGTTTAATGATGCCGCGTTTAATAGCATCGAGTATTGGAATCTTCTTGAGTTTATTGGCAGTGTCCACAACTTGCTCTGGGCAGAATACAGGATTATACAGCGGCTTTGCATTGATCATTTCTTTTTCGTACGCAGTCAACAGCGGCATGATCTGAGACTTCAACGGGTTGATGTACGAATTATTTACGAGATCTACCACCCCCATTCTGACTGCCTGCTCTAGGGTGATGGCTTCTTCAGTATAGGGGTCCGTTACGTGTAAGATTATGAGTGTTGTCTCTGTTACGTAGCCCTCCTCTCGGGCCTTGGCCAAGGAGATTGGTTCTTCATCTTTTGTAACGTTCAGCTCCCCACCTGGCAAATCTAGCAACCCTTGCTTGATCGCCTCTTCTACTGGGAGTCTGCTTTCCATCTCCGGGCAGAATACACCATCCGTGCAGCTAACGTAGTTGCAAACAGGTACTGCAGTAATCTTATGGTCAGCTATTGCAGCAAGCATTGGAATCGGCTCAATCGTCAACGGGTCAATATAGACTGACTTTGGTAAGTCTACGACTCCCCTCTCCACTGCTTCTGAGAGGCTCAACTCTTCACCAGTGCTCGGGCAATACACGGACGCGATGCAGAACGGTATGAACTCCACATCACTATTCTCCTTACACAGGAATAGGGGTGTGGTTTCCCCAGTCATAGGGTTCTGGTAGACCCCCTTGGACAAATCCACAAGAGCTTCAGTGAATGCGTCGATGATCCCTATTCGTTTTCCATCAGATGGGTCCTTCACAGCATAAGCTACATACACAGGGTTCCTCGCAGGAATAGTTTTAACAAACCCTGCTTCCATTGCCTTTTGCAGTGGTAGCCCCTCACCCGATAAAACGTCTTTGTAGTTCGGCCCAATGGGATCAATCAACCCCTTGTCTATAGCCTGCTCCAATGAGACGTACTCTGACTTCTCTTGGTCAAGCACGCAGTACACTGACGCGGGAATTTCCGATACCAGGCCCTTTTCCTTGGCAGTTTCAAAAGGCATCTTCTCCTGAGATTTCGGAATAATGTACAAGCCCTTGTCTTCATCAACAAGGCCTAGTTTCTTAGCATCCTTGTAAGGATGTTCCTGACCTGTGTGTGGATTTAGGACGACAGTCTCAGAGGCAACTTGTGACCTGACTGGAATAGATTTAACTAACCCCATGGCTTGTGCTGTTGACAACGGTATTGGCTGGATCTTCTTTGGATCAATGTAGGTATTATCGGCTAAGTTAACAATGCCTTGCTCTGCCGCTACCGCCATTGATACGTCTTCTCCCGTGGTAGGATCGACTACCGAACAGACGTAAGTCGGAGTGGCCCGTAGGAACCAGTCTTCGATAGCCCTGTTGACCGTGTAGTCATGTTTGGTATCGGGATCGATGTACAGCCCATGGTTCAAATCAAACAAATCTGCTGCATCGCGTATGTTGACTATCAGGTCGGATTTCGTATCCAAGGCAGCAGTGACTGTGTAAACTGGGTTCCTATTCGGGACTGTTTTCACCAAGCCATCCGCAACTGCAACTAAGAGCGGCAGCGCCTCATGACCTTTGTAATACACACCATTGATGATATCCACCAGTTTCAACTCGACGGCTTTCTCCAGAGTATGCTCCTTTTTGGTTTCACTGTCTATGACTGAGGCTACATAGACTGGCGAGGATGTCACGAGACCTCTCTTGAGGGCTTCGGAAATTCTGACCTCCTTCTTGTCCGACTCATTGTATACTCCATTCTTGAGGTCAACTAGACCAGCTTCCACTGCTTCTTGTACAGGAATGTAATTTCCTTTAGCAGGATCGTACGCAGTCTCAGGGCTGAACACAGGATTCTTAACTTCTGTTGCTTGGATGTGGTTACTGTCTATGGCCTTATACAGAGGGGTTGGTGTAACCGCCCTGGGGTCGAGATACAGGCTCTTTGGTATGTCTATAAGCCCTTGAAGAGCAGCCTCTTCTAGAGTCAACTCTTGCGCAGTGACTGGGTCTACTACAAACTCCACATAGTAAGGGACCTCTCGGATGAAGTGCTGTTCCACTGATTTATGCAGTGGGACATTGACATCTTGTTCCTTATCCAAGTAGACACCCTTTTCGAGATCGACCAAGCTGTTCTCTATTGCGGCTTCGTAAGGTATCGCACAGTCTTCGGCCTGGTTCAATACATACTCTGCACAGTACACTGGGTTGCGAACAATGATTGCTTTGATCAATTCTTTCTCTAAAGCTATAAGGATTCTTACCTGATCACCAGTGCTAGGGTCGAAGCATGTACCCTTGGCCAAATCAATGACGCCTTGTTCAATTGCCTCAATCAATGCCAGTTCCTCTCCATCAGGATTAAGGACAGATACCACACACACAAGCAGACACTCAACAAGACCTTGTTTTACTGACTCATTTAATGGTACATCCTCTCCAGTCTTTGGATCCTTGCAAACGCCAGTCTCTAAGTCAATCAGACCTTTCTCCTCTGCAGCCTCCAATGGAATGAGATCGCCTGTCTCGGGGTCAAGCACAGACTTCGGACAGAGAACTGGTGCATTAACAGGCCTTGCTTTGATCAGGCCCCTCTCGACAGCCCTGCAGAACGGGATTGGTCTCACTTCCCTAGGATCGAGATAAATCCCTTTCGGGATGTCAATGATAGATTTTATCACTGCATCTTCTAGTGAAAGCTCTTCCCCTGTGATTGGGTCAACCACGCACTCCACATATATTGGCACGGCCTTGGCCAAGCCAGCCTTGATGGCTTGTTGTAACGGTAACTCCTCCTTGGTAACCAGATCAATGTAAACTCCCTTTGCTAAGTCGACAAGATGCTGTGCTTTGTCGTCATCAATACTGTAACACTCATCCGCGACTTTGTCCAAGACGTACTCCACCGAGTATACTGGATTTCGCACAGCATCTGCTTTGACCAGTCCTTGTTCTAAAGCCTCTTCAAAGGGCACTGGTCTATCAGAAACTGGATCAATATACAACGCTTTGCTGCAGTCTAGTAGTCCCTTTAACACAGCTTGTTCAAAAGAAGACTCCTCGTCAGTATGTTGGTTTTTCACGATTTCGACATAGAAAGGTTTCGCCTTGACTAAACCTCTTTCCAATGCTTGAGTTAATGGGATGTCCTCCCCTGACTCTGGATCCACGTATGTAGAGTGCAGTTTGTCAAACACACCAGCCTGCACTGCTTCCTTAATCGGCAAGGTCTCGCCCGTTGCAGGGTCAAATGCTGCAACTGGCTGCAGCACTGCGCTGCAGATTGGATGTGCTTTGACGTAACCTTCATCAATTGCTTGACATAGCGGTATTGGCAGAAGTGACTTTGGACAAATGTACACACTACAGGGTATATCGACTAAGCCGGTCAAGCAGGCCTCGGGTAAGCCTAGAAGCGCGTTAGGCGAACGAGGGCTTAGGACTCCTTCGATGTAAACAGGTCTAGCTTTAGCGAAGCCATGTTCTAAGGCATAACGCAGAGGGTAAACAGTGGAAGTCTCAGGGTCCGTGAAAAGTCCCTTTGTCAAATCGACCATTTTGGTTTCTACGGCTTCCTTGAGTGGAACTGATTCACCCGTGAGAGTGTCCGTGACGAATTCTATGCTGTACACGGGATTACTCAGAGGCACAGCCTTGATTAGGCCCTGGTCAATTGCTCGAATAATTGCGACCTTTTGGTTCGTTCCATGGTCGACGTACACACTTCTCTGTAGGTCCAATAGTCCTCTTTGCGTGGCTTCTTCCAGTGGGACCTCTTTCGCCGTTTCGAGGTCAGTGACTCTCTCGATGTAAAAAGGAACCGTGCAGACTTTCTCCTCTGCGATCGCCTTATAGAGTGGGACCTCCTGATGTGCCCTATCTAAATATACTCCCTTAGCAATATCTACGATACCTCTCTCCATTGCCTCCTCGAAGCTGACAAGCTCACTTTCGTCATAGATCTTGACTATTATATGAACCGGGTTTCGCACCTTTGTAACTCTAATGTAGCTTTCCCGAATGGCTACCTCGAAGTTGCACATATCTTGAGTCATCTTGTTGATATAGAGACATCTAGGTAGGTCTAGGATACCACTGATACCAGCCTCTTCCAGAGTGACATACTCATTGGTGGACGGGTCTAACACTGCGTCGACGTAAACTGATTCGACGCTGAGGAGAGCCGACTCCACTGCTTCAAGCAGGGACAACGTCTTTTCCAACTTCGTATCGATGAACTCATCCTTGGTAAAACTGACAAGTCCCTTCTTTTCGGCCTCTTCTATGCAGATACCTGTATCGTGTTTGGTATCTTGAAAACTGGTTGGATAGTTAATAGGATTCCTCAATGGAATTGCTTTCACCAGCCCTGTCTCAATCGCAGTACTCAGTGGTACCAATTTCTCTTCTTTTGTATCCAAGTACAGACTCTTCGGTATATCAAGCAAACCTCTAAAACAGGCCTGTTCAAGACTGTAGTAACTGTCTGTTGTCGTGTCTATCACATGCACTATGTATAAATAAACGACTCGGATCTTCTCTTCTTTCTTTGCTTCTTCGAATCCCAACAGATTTCCTGCAGGGTCATTGTACAAGCACTGTTCAATATCGAATAGCTTGATATGTTCCGCCTCCTCCGGGCTTAAGCTATTCCCAGTCTTCGGGTCGACAATCGCTTCAATACAGCAGACAGGATTCTTCACCAAAAGTGCTTGGACTAGATTCTCCTCACAAGCTTTGTACAGGGGCATGGTAGAACTATTCAGAGGGTCAACATACACACCCTTCTGCAAGTCTAGAATCCCTCTCGTTACGGAATCCTCCAGTGAGATTTCTTCTACTTTATCTATATCCGATACTGTCCAAACATAGCAGGGTATTGTTTTGAGTTTCCCCTCTTCTGCTGCCTTCTTCAATGGAATCCTGTCTCCAGATCCCGTGTCGATGTACTCGCCTTGAAGTAAGTCAAACATGCCTTTATTAGCAGCAGCTCCTAGGGAAATTTCTTCTCCAGTGTTAGGGTCCACAACTGTCACTGGGCACTCTACTGGATTCTTGACCCCTGTGGCCATGACCAGTCCTTTTTCAATCGCAGTTGTCAGTGGGAGAGGCTCCTTGGTGCACGGATCAATGTATAGAGAGTTTGCAACGTCTATTATGCCTTTCTCAGCTGCTGAATCCAAAGTGAGCAGTGTCTCGGTCAATGGGTCAAAGACGGAATCAACGTATACTGGTTTTACCGAGACAAGTCCTGCCTCTGCAGCCTCAGTTAATGGTATGGCTTCTCCCGTTTTCGGGTCAATGTATTTACCAGTGTTTGGATCAAAGAGACCATTCCCACACGCTTCCTGAACTGGCAGTGCGTCCTCGCCTACGGATTCAACGATGAAGACTGGATTTGAGACAGGTACGGAGGCAATCAGGTCATCTTCAATTGCTTGCTTCAGGGTAATCGGCTCGCCCGTTTTCGGATCTTTTTTGTAATGGTACTTCGGGATATCGAGTAGGAACCTCTCAACTGCGACTTCCAAGGGTACCTGTTCATCGGTTTTTGGGTCTGTGACAGTCATAATCTGCAGCGCGACTACCCCGACTAACCCCTTCTCAATAGCCTTCTCTAGAGGCATGGTTTCATTACTCTTAGGATCAACGTAGAGTCCACGCTTCAGGTCCACGATTCCATCTCGGACAGCTGCTGTGTCCGTGATGTCTTGCCCAGTCTTTGGGTTGAACACTGATTCTATTGCATGCACGGGATTTCTGACAGGCATGGCCTTGACTAAACCCATCTCCATCGCCTCTTGTATCGGCAACAGCTTCGTTGATTTCGGATCAAAGAAACCACCCTTTTCAAGATCGACAAACCCCTTTTCGATGGCTTCTTCAAGGGTCAGCTCTGCTCCAGTGTTTGGTTCAACAATACAGATGGGTGCGTATGTCTCCTTTCTCTCCGCAGTTCCCTTTAACAATTCTAAATCGATTGCCACCTTGGCTGGTATCTCCTTCAACGTGGTAGGCTCTATGTAGCACATGATGTCCGGATTATAATGACCTTGTTCTATCGCTTCTTTTAGTGGCAATTCCTCCCCGGTCTGTGACCTCACCGAATCGACTCTGAAGAATGTAACGGCCAATGGGCCACTTGGAACAGGTATGACGTCATCCAAATTCTTCCAATCCAGACCCAGATCGATTGGTGCAGACCTGACTTCTAGCATGGGTTGAGGCACAATTTCATCTTCATAATCCCCAACATTGCACGGCACTGCATTGATAAGGTTCTGGTCTATCGCCTGCTGGATGGGTACTGCTTTTCCAGTGTTTGGATTCTTGTAGTGATACTTTAGTAGGTCCAAAATCTGTCGCTCTACTGCTTCATCAAGAGAGAGCGTATCGCCGGCTCGAGGATCTATGACATTTAGGATCTGAACAGGGACGGTATGCACAACGCCTTGATTCACAGCCTTTTGAAACGGTATGGTCTCATCAGTTTTAGGGTTGTAATACGTGCCATTCTCAAGATCAACGATGCCTTGTTCCAAGGCATCTGATAAAGGAATCTTCTCGCTTGATGTAGGGTCAGCAACAGTGTCAATGAAGTACACAGGATTCTCCACTGGAGTCGCCCTTATGCGGCCATCCGCCATAGCATCTAGAATGGGTACAGGCCTCTTCGTCTTCGGTTGTAAGTAACAACCCTTATGTAGGTCTAATAACCCCATATCGCTTGCTTCGTAAATTGTCAGTTCTTTGCCAGTAGCTGGTTCAAGGACAGAGATAGCAATGAAAGTTTCCTTCGAATCGGGATTGCCTTTCATCAACCCGTGTTCTATTGCTTCGATGAGAGGAACCTCCTTGAGGGTTACTTGGTCTATGCAGGCCATCTTCTCTGGATCATAAAGACCTTTCTCAATTGCCACGGAGAGTGGAAGTTCTTTTCCATCTTTGTCTTTCACTGATTCCACTTTGAAGTCTGTGACAGTCAAGGGACCACTAAGGTAAGATATGACATCATCTTTTGTAGGTTTACCCTTCATCAGTCCCTCTTCAATGGCTTGTGGAATTTCAATCGCTTTCCCGGTTTTGGGTTCTACGTAGCATCCCTTCGCAAGGTCTAGTAGTCCCTTTTCGGTTGCTTCCTCAACTGTCAAATCTGCCCCTGCATCAGGATCCACAACTGACAAACTGGTGTACGTTTCCGTGTCTTCTGGGTGGCCTTGGATTAAACCAGACTCAATACTTTCTATGAGAGGAACCTCCTTCTGAGTGATTGGATCAATACAAGCCATCTTCTCTGGGTCATAGAGACCTTTCTCAATTGCCTCAGCGAGTGCAAGTTCATTTCCATCTTCGTCTGTGACTGATTCCACTTTGAAGTCTGTGACAGTCAGAGGGCCACTCAGGTAAGAAATGACATCATCTTTCGTAGATTTACCCTTCATCAGTCCTTGTTCAAGAGCTTGTGGTATTTGAATTGCTTTCCCGGTTTTGGGATCTACGTAGCATCCCTTCTCAGGGTCTAGTAGTCCCTTTTCGGTTGCTTCTTCAATTGTCAACTCTGTCCCTGTATCAGGATCTAGAACGGTCAAGCAAGAGTAGGTTTCGGTGTCCTCTGGCTTGCCTTTGATTAAGCCAGTCTCTATAGCTTCAATGAGGGGAATTTCCTTCTGAGTGTTTGGATCGATGCAAGACATCATCTCTGGATCATAAAGACCTTTCTCAATTGCCTCAGCGAGTGGAAGTTCATTTCCATCTTTCTCTGTGACTGATTCCACTTTGAAGTCTGTGACAGTCAGGGGGCCACTCAGGTAAGAAATGACATCATCTTTCGTAGGTTTACCCTTCATCAGTCCCTCTTCAATGGCTTGTGGTATTTGAATCGTTTTCCCTGTTTTGTGATCTACGTAGCATCCCTTCTCAGGGTCTATTAGTCCCTTTTCGGTTGCTTCCTCAATGGTCAATTCAGCACCTGTATCAGGCTCCACAACTGACAAACTTGTGTACGTTTCCGTGTCTTCTGGGTGGCCCTGGATTAAGCCAGTCTCAATAGCTTCCGTGAGAGGAACCTCCTTATGGGTGATTGAATCGATACAAACCATCTTCTCTGGATCATAAAGACCTTTCTCAATTGCCTCGGTGAGTGGAAGACCATTTCCATCTTTATCTTTGACTGATTCAACTTTAAAGTCTGTGACAGTCAAAGGACCACTCAGGAAAGATATGACATCATCTTTTGTAGGCATACCTTTCATTAGTCCCTTTTCAATGGCTTCTGGAATTTGAATAGCTTTCCCTGTGTTGGGATCAACGTAGCATCCCTTCTCAGGGACTATTAGTCCCTTTTCGGTCGCTTCCTCAATTGTCAATTCAGCACCTGTATCAGGATCCACAACTGACAAATTTGTGTACGTTTTGGTGTCTTCTGGGTGGCCCTGGATTAAGCCAGTCTCAATAGCTTCTGTGAGAGGAACCTCCTTATGGATGATTGAATCGATACAAACCATCTTCTCTGGATCATAAAGACCTTTCTCAATTGCCTCAATGAGTGGAAGCTCATTTCCATCTTCGTCGTTGACTGATTCCACTTTGAAGTCTGTGACAGTCAAAGGACCGCTCAGGAAAGATATGACATCATCTTTTGCAGGCATACCTTTCATTAGTCCCTCTTCAATGGCTTCTGGAATTTGAATAGCTTTCCCTGTGTTGGGATCAACGTAGCATCCCTTCTCAGGGACTATTAGTCCCTTTTCGGTCGCTTCCTCAATTGTCAATTCAGCACCTGTATCAGGATCCACAACTGACAAATTTGTGTACGTTTTTGTGTCTTCTGGGTGGCCCTTGATTAAGCCAGACTCAATACTTTCTATGAGAGGAACCTCCTTCTGAGTGATTGGATCGATACAAGCCATCTTCTCTGGATCATAGAGACCTTTCTCAATTGCCTCAGCGAGTGCAAGTTCATTTCCATCTTCGTCTGTGACTGATTCCACTTTGAAGTCTGTGACAGTCAGAGGGCCACTCAGGTACGAAATGACATCATCTCTCGTAGGTTTACCCTTCATCAGTCCTTGTTCAAGGGCTTGTGGTATTTGAATTGCTTTCCCGGTTTTGGGATCTACGTAGCATCCCTTCTCAGGGTCTAGTAGTCCCTTTTCGGTTGCTTCTTCAATTGTCAACTCTGTCCCTGTTTCAGGATCTAAGACGGTCAAGCAAGAGTAGGTTTCGGTGTCCTCTGGCTTGCCTTTGATTAAGCCAGTCTCTATAGCTTCTATGAGGGGAATTTCCTTATGAGTGATTGGATCGATATAGACCATCTTCTCTGGATCATAAAGACCTTTCTCAATTGCCTCAGCGAGTGGAAGTTCATTACCATCTTTGTCTGTGACTGATTCCACTTTGAAGTCTGTGACAGTCAAAGGGCCACTCAGGTAAGAAATGACATCATCTTTCGTAGGTTTACCCTTCATCAGGCCCTCTTCAATGGCTTGTGGTATTTGAATTGCTTTCCCTGTTTTGGGATCTACGTAGCATCCCTTCTCAGGGTCTATTAGTCCCTTTTCGGTTGCTTCCTCAATGGTCAATTCAGCACCTGTATCAGGCTCCACAACTGACAAACTTGTGTACGTTTCTGTGTCTTCTGGGTGGCCCTGGATTAAGCCAGACTCAATAGCTTCCGTGAGAGGAACCTCCTTATGGGTGATTGAATCAATACAAACCATCTTCTCTGGATCATAAAGACCTTTCTCAATTGCCTCAGTGAGTGGAAGACCATTTCCATCTTTGTCTTTGACTGATTCAACTTTGAAGTCTGTGACAGTCAAAGGACCACTTAGGAAGGATATGACATCACCTTTTGTAGGTATACCTTTCATTAGACCCTCTTCAATGGCTTCTGGAATTTGAATAGCTTTCCCTGTGTTGGGATCAACGTAGCATCCCTTCTCAGGGACTATTAGTCCCTTTTCTGTCGCTTCCTCAATTGTCAATTCAGCGCCTGTATCAGGATCCACAACTGACAAACTTGTGTACGTTTTTGTGTCTTCTGGATGGCCCTTGATTAAGCCAGACTCAATACTTTCTATGAGAGGAACCTCCTTCTGAGTGATTGGATCGATACAAGCCATCTTCTCTGGATCATAGAGACCTTTCTCAATTGCCTCAGCGAGTGCAAGTTCATTTCCATCTTCGTCTGTGACTGATTCCACTTTGAAGTCTGTGACAGTCAGAGGGCCACTCAGGTAAGAAATGACATCATCTTTTGTAGGTTTACCCTTCATTAGTCCTTGTTCAAGGGCTTGTGGTATTTCAATTGCTTTTGCGGTTTGGGGATCTACGTAGCATCCCTTCTCAGGGTCTAGTAGTCCCTTTTCGGTTGCTTCTTCAATTGTCAACTCTGTCCCTGTATCAGGATCTAAGACTGACAAGCAAGAGTAGGTTTCGGTGTCCTCTGGCTTGCCTTTGATTAAGCCAGTCTCTATAGCTTCAATGAGGGGAATTTCCTTCTGAGTGATTGGATCAATATAGACCATCTTCTCTGGATCATAAAGACCTTTCTCAATTGCCTCAATGAGTGGAAGCTCATTTCCATCTTTGTCGTTGACTGATTCCACTTTGAAGTCTGTGACAGTCAAAGGACCGCTCAGGTAACAAATGACATCATCTTTCGTAGGTTTACCCTTCATCAGTCCTTGTTCAAGGGCTTGTGGTATTTGAATCGCTTTCCCTGTGTTGGGATCTACGTAGCATCCCTTCTCAGGGTCTATTAGTCCCTTTTCGATCGCTTCCTCAATTGTCAAATCAGCACCTGTATTAGACTCCAAAACTGACAAACTGGTGTACGTTTCCGTGTCTTCTCGGTTGCCCTGGATTAAACCAGACTCAATACTTTCTATGAGAGGAACCTCCTTCTGAGTGATTGGATCGATACAAGCCATCTTCTCTGGATCATAAAGACCTTTCTCAATTGCCTCAATGAGTGGAAGACCATTTCCATCTTTGTCTTTGACTGATTCCACTTTGAAGTCTGTGACAGTCAAAGGACCGCTCAGGTAACAAATGACATCATCTTTCGTAGGTTTACCCTTCATCAGTCCTTGTTCAATGGCTTGTGGTATTTGAATCGCTTTCCCTGTGTTGGGATCTACGTAGCATCCCTTCTCAGGGTCCATTAGTCCCTTTTCGGTTGCTTCCTGAATGGTCATTTCTGCACCTGTACCAGGCTCCACAACTGACAAACTGGTGTACGTTTCCGTGTCTTCTGGGTGGCCCTGGATTAAGCCAGTCTCAATAGCTTCTGTGAGAGGAACCTCCTTATGGGTGATTGGATCGATACAAGCCATCTTCTCTGGATCATAAAGACCTTTCTCAATTGCATCGGCGAGTGGAAGACCATTTCCATCTTTGTCTTTGACTGATTCAACTTTGAAGTCTGTGACAGTCAAGGGACCACTCAAGTAAAATATGACATTTTCCTTTGACGGTTCACCCTTCATCAGACCCTCTTCAATCGCCTCCGGTATTGAAATAGCCTTTCCTGTTTCGAGGTCTATATAGCATCCATTCTCGCGGTCTATTAATCCCTTTTCGGTTGCTTCTTCAATTGTCAACTCTGTCCCTGTATCAGGATCTAAGACTGACAAGCAAGAGTAGGTTTCGGTGTCCTCTGGCTTGCCTTTGATTAAGCCAGTCTCTATAGCTTCTATGAGGGGATGTTCCTTCCGAGTGATTGGATCGATATAGACCATCTTCTCTGGATCATACAGACCTTTCTCAATTGCCTCAGTGAGTGGAAGTTCATTTCCTTCTTTGTCTGTGACTGATTCAACTTTGAAGTCTGTGACAGTCAGAGGGCCACTCAGGTAAGAAATGACATCATCTTTCGTAGGTTTACCCTTCATCAGGCCCTCTTCAATGGCTTGTGGTATTTGAATTGCTTTCCCGGTTTTGGGATCTACGTAGCATCCCTTCTCAGGGTCCATTAGTCCCTTTTCGGTTGCTTCCTGAATGGTCATTTCTGCACCTGTACCAGGCTCCACAACTGACAAACTGGTGTACGTTTCCGTGTCTTCTGGGTGGCCCTGGATTAAGCCAGTCTCAATAGCTTCTATGAGAGGAACCTCCTTATGGGTGATTGGATCGATACAAGCCACCTTCTCTGGATCATAAAGACCTTTCTCAATTGCCTCGGTGAGTGGAAGACCATTTCCATCTTTGTCTTTGACTGATTCAACTTTGAAGTCTGTGACAGTCAAAGGACCACTCAAGTAAAATATGACATTTTCCTTTGACGGTTCACCCTTCATCAGGCCCTCTTTAATCGCCTCCGGTATTGAAATAGCCTTCCCTGTTTCGAGGTCTATATAGCATCCATTCTCGCGGTCTATTAATCCCTTTTCGGTTGCTTCTTCAATTGTCAACTCTGTCCCTGTATCAGGATCTAAGACTGACAAGCAAGAGTAGGTTTCGGTGTCCTCTGGCTTGCCTTTGATTAAGCCAGTCTCTATAGCTTCTATGAGGGGAATTTCCTTTTGAGTGATTGGATCGATATAGACCATCTTCTCTGGATCATAAAGACCTTTCTCAATTGCCTCGGCGAGTGGAAGTTCATTACCATCTTTGTCTGTGACTGATTCCACTTTGAAGTCTGTGACAGTCAGAGGGCCACTCAGGTAAGAAATGACATCATCTTTCGTAGGTTTACCCTTCATTAGTCCCTCTTCAATGGCTTGTGGTATTTGAATTGCTTTTCTTGTTTTGGGATCGACGTAGCATCCCTTCTCACGGTCTATTAGTCCCTTTTCGGCAGCTTCCTCAATGGTCAATTCTGCACCTGTATCAGGCTCCACAACTGACAGACTGGTGTACGTTTCCGTGTCTTCTGGGTGGCCCTTGATTAAGTGAGTCTCAATAGCTTCTGTGAGAGGAACCTCCTTATGGGTGATTGCATCGATATAGGCCATCTTCTCAGGATCATAAAGACCCTTCTTAATTGCCTCAGTGAGTGCAATCTCATTTCCATCCTGATCTTTGACCGATTCGACTTCGAAATCAGTGACAGTCAATGGGCCACTCAAGAATGAAATGATATCACCCTTATCATCCTCGGCCTTGGTTGCCATTATCAGTCCCTCCTCGATGGCCTCCGCTATTGGCACTGCCTTCATGGTTTTCGGGTGCAAGAAGCATCCCTTTTCCAGGTCTATTAGTCCTTGGTCGGATGCTTCTTGAATGGTCAATGTTGCCCCAGTAACAGGATCTACAACATACAGGCTTGCGTAGGTCTCTTTATCTTCTTGATGGCCCTTGATTACGCCTAGTTCTATTGCCTCCTGGACAGGGATCTGCTTGTGGGTTACTGGGTCTATGTAGGCCATCTTTTCCGGTTCATAAAGCCCCCTCTCGATTGCCTCCGAGAGTGGTATTACATTTCCATACTTGTCTTTCACGGATTCTACTTTGAAGTCTGTGACAGTCAAAGGACCGCTCAGGTATGAAATTACATCTTCCTTGGTTGGAGAAGCCTTCATCAGTCCTTCTTCAATGGCCTCTGGTATCGGAATAGCTTTCCCTGTTTTGGGGTCTATGTAGCAGCCCTTTTCAATATCAATCAGCCCTTTTTCAACAGCATCCTCTATTGACAGTTTAGCGCATGTATCAGGATCCACAACTGACAGACTAGTGTAGGTTTCTGTTTCCTCCGGGTTTCCTTTGATTAATCCAATTTTTATGGCTTTAATGAAAGGAGTTTCCTTGCGCGTGACTGGGTCTATGTAGGCCATCTTCTCTGAATCATAGAGCCCCTTCTCGATTGCCTCCGAGAGTGGAATTTCATTTCCATCCTGGTCTTTGACATATTCTACTTTGAAGTCTGTGACAGTCAAAGGACCGCTAAGGAAAGAGATTACATCTTTTTTATCGTCTTTCGTCTCTGGCAGTGGAATGGCTTTCTTAGTTTTGGGATGTATGAGGCAACCTTTCTGAAGATCAATGAGGCCTCTTTCGCCCGGTCTGTCAGTCGTCATCTTTGTTTCTCTATCCGGATCAAATATACAAAGTGTGTTGTAGGTATTTTTATTCACCGGCGTACCTTTTACTATGCATTTTTCTACCGCATCGTGGATTGGGATTTCTTCCTGGGTAACGGGGTCTATATAGACCACCTTATCGGGATCATAGAGGCCCTTGGCGACCGCCTCGCCAAATGACAACTCATGCCCCTCATTGTCTTTGACTGAGTCTACTCTGAAGTCCGTAAGTGTCAAAGGCCCACTCAGGAAAGAAATGACATCTTCATGATCATCTTGGAGCGGGGTTCCCTTCATAAGGCCTTCATCGATAGCCTCTTGCAATGGGATATCTTGTCCTGTTTTAGGGAGAATGAAGCAGTTTCTGTCGAGGTCTATAAGTCCTCGTTCACACGCCTCCTCAATGCTCAGCTCAGCCCCTGTGTCGGGGTCCATGACACACAGGGTGGCATAGGTTCCTTTACCAACGGGTTGGCCCTTCACTAGGCCTAGTTCTATTGCCTCCTGAACAGGTATTTCTTTCTGTGTAACCGGATCTGTGTAGGCAATCTTGTGTGGGTCAAACAGACCCTTGGCCTTAGCCTCTTCCAGAGGCACCTCGTTACCATCTGGGCCAGTAATTGACTCGACTTTGAAATCTGTAACAATCAGAAGGCCCGTCACGTAAGAAATGACATCATCCATATCCTCCCAATCCGAGGTGTCAAACTGACTTGGTGTGGACCTGTTTTCTCTGATGACTTCTGGTATGATTTCTTCAAGCTCGTTCAGGTCTTCAGCAACGTAATCACCAGGTAGGAATTGTTTAGCTGATGACCTATAAACTATTTCAACACCTTCTGGTAGTTTCGCTTCTAGCCCTAACGAGTCAAATATGTCAATCGGGGATGATTTTATTGTCTCTGCTGTCTGATGCTCAATGGTATCTTCTTGGACGACACAATCGTTGAAGGTTTCTCTTGGTTTTTCGGCAAAGCAGACCTCCTTCCTCTCCACTGCTTTGACAACAGGTTGGGCGACAACCATTCCCAATTTAATTGCCTCATACAGGGGAATCTGTACTTCTTTCTCCGGGTTAATGAACAACTGTTTATCTGGGTCCAGAAAACCTTGTTCAACTGCTTCGCTCAGCTGTGTTTCTGCGTTGGTGATCGGATCGACTATGAATTCTACTCTAAAAATCAACACGCCGTTACCAGTTTCGACTTCGATATCATTAGGTGTACTGTCCCATTTTTGTATCAGTAAGTCCTTGGCAACGGCATCAGGGATTGTCATCCTCTCTTCCGCCTTCAGGTCGACAAAGAGCTCATCCTCCGGCAGTATAATTCCAAGATCTAATGCCTCATCTACAGTCACCTGTGTCATCGTTCTCGTATCAACAGCACCAGAAATACAGAACTCCTTGGTCTTATAGACTGTTGTAACTGTAGACTCGACCACGTTGGACACCATCTCGGCCATGATTAATCCTTGGTTCATTGCTTCAGCAATCGGCATCGTTTCTTTGGTCACAGGGTTAAAATAAATCCCCTGTTCTTGGTCCACGATTCCTTCCTTGATCGCATCAAACATACTGATCTCGTCACCAGTTGTTGGGTCTATGACACAAGTAATGACAAAACTACTTGTCTCTTGCGTCTCCATTAGAACCATATCCACGGTTTCCTCTTCTGTGCACTCGACAGTCTCTTCATGAGTGACCTCTTCGAAGAAGTTCGACTCCTGCTCCAAGGACTTGCCTGGGATCACTTCACGCTGGACTAACTCCCCTCCCAGCTCAAGCGACGCGTAGGGCGACTCATGTGCAAGTTGCAGCGTCGTCATCTCTATGTGTTCTTCCATTTCTTCAGTTCTGTTATCAGCTGTCATCAAGTCACCTTCGTCCAGCTGTGGCGTCCTCTCGTGGACGAAGATGAAACTAACGTCATCTTGCTCGGGAGTTGCTCCCTTTGATTGCCGTTTGCCCTCGAATCTTGGGTCGATTCTGAAAAGTAGTTGTGTGCTATATTGCACCTTTAAGAGCAGAACTGCCCGACTTGGTCTGTCATCGGCATTCTGGCATCTACTTCACGGTCAGCACGTTTGTTTACAGAAATAGACAGTTTGGAATGAAGTATATTTATTCTGTTGTTCCTATATCTTTTATCAACTATAGATCAGTTACGAATGTTGAACTTTCTAGCTATTGTTCAAAAGACTAGCTCTTAAATTGTTCTATTTCGAGATACAGGGAGCTTTTTTATCAAATAATCATTTCCAATTCATTAACGAGCGAAATTATTGGATTGCTTCTGCCTGTTCAGTTCAGTTCATTATCACGTGTACCACTCAACCTATCCTGCTTTCTACCGTCATGTTAGGGCTTTCAAGCAGTGTTTCATAATGACAAGAGTAGAGATTATATTGGGCTAAAAATTAAGACACTTACCGCTTGATATAGGCAGTGGAAACAAACTTTACAGAGCTATCCTCATTGACAATCCTTCGTTCCTCATTCCGAGTTGTCCATAACGTATTCTCATAGCATCGGTAGTATACCAGCAGATCCTGTAACATAAACACAAATTGTACAAAATGGCGCCTACTCAGACGACACAAAAACTCAAATTACTGGCACACGCAATTATTCGTCATAGAGGACGATTGATGGCCCATTTCGAATTGTATGTATCAGCAATTTATAGACAGCAATTTTCCGGAGGCATGCGGTGGCTTGATATACTTTTAAGTGAATAATGTTGATTTATTTACTGCTCTTGCTGAACTTAAATTACGCCAATAAAATATTTTTTCAATAGATGGAGCATTCTATTGGCATCAATCCCGTATTTCTCGGCTGGGTGTTAAGCTAATTAATACTTTGACATTGATAACAGGAATGTTCATTACCTTACGTAACTTGGTCGAAGGGAAAACTACAAAAACTGGGGTGTTATAATTGTTCGTAACAATTTGAAAATATCATAATGCGGGAATGTTATTTATCATATACCCTATGTGCACTGATCCGGCTGATAAGACATCGAAAAATTCATTTAAACTTCACCAAAATCAATGACAGTGGACCCAAGGCCGACTGTCTAAGATAACAGAAGCAGCAATTTGGGACTTTAAGTCAGGCAATAACCAATCAAAAACCACATAGGCCATGCTTTCTACACCAGACAAACGCAATTGGTGCCGTCTGATTGGCTAATACATGACAAAAACTTACAAATTGCTAATTGAGAAAAATTATATATGATATTCGTTTTATGTACATTTATTAATCATTATGAAATTCATCGATCTAGTAATACCAAAATTCATGTAAAATGCGTCCAGATAATTGCATCTGCAAAATAGTGCGATGCCTTTTCGGAATTAGCATCATTATGGCTTGCTGACTTGATTAACCTGAGCATTTGGTTCACATATTTTGAGTCGGAGAGGAACTTACACCCAACAACGTAACGACACGATCGGCCTCCCTCCAATTCGTCATTATATCGTTGGTCTGCGGTACGTCACCTCCTCCCTTTCTCCCCGCATGTGGCTCGGAGTCTGTTGGAATGATTCGGATGGCGAAGACACGGATGGTCCGGTAGAGGTCTTGAGTTTCCTGCCCCACGGCTCCGACGGAATCGAACATATCTAACGCCTCATCGAGGATTTCCCGGATCTTGTGGCGGTCGTGAAAGTCAAACTGAAGCAGCTGGAAACAGGCAGTGCATAGACGAATAACGCATTATTTCAAATAGAATCTCCCCGATAAGCAAGTAAGAAAATACTGTCTTGCATGGCATCCATTACAAGTGTCCCGCTCACAGGCGCTTTCACAAAAAGCACTTTTTAGAGGTCATGGCCTTCAGCCCTATCTTGAGACTGGCCACAGGACTACTTTCTCGCACTGAAGAGTCAAGCAAGTTCCACATTCTACCAGTCCTAGGTGTGTAGCAGGTTGAAAAGTGTCGACACAGTATGATAAAAACATTAGCGCTAACAGAATGGTCTAATTTAAAGGTGGTTTGACTTAACGTAATCATTGTACCGCCTCTGGCCACTTACCATATCATCTGTAGTGTTTTGTATGAGTCCCAGCAAGCACCTGGTCACCTGGTACCTCAAACAGATGATGAAGCTCCGCCAGGTGGTCAGTAGGTGCTGCCGGAGTCTGTGGGCTAAGTCCACGGCCTCGCGGTCAGGCGAGGAAAAGATTAGCACCAATGAGGGGACGATTGAGGTATCATTATTGAAACTTCGGATCTGAAATGAAACGATAATGACTTAATTGGGTGACCTTTGGAGACAAGAACATTGGCCTTTCTTAAAGGAAATGAGATAAGAATAATGGCCTTTCTGAAAGAGATACTAGAGGTGTGTGATTTCGTGTTATTTCGTCCATCTGAAAATCACTTGCTGGTATTAAGTTATTCCCATCACTTACTACCTGTATGTCACGACATCCAGATGATGTGACAGGTTTTTAAAAAACAGTATGACCAAAAACTCATTATTTGAAGTAATATTTTTCTTTTTGTATACAACAATAACGGATGTTACCACATATTTGCCAGACATAACCTCTCTCCGCCACTTTCCTCATGTTATAAACATACTAAAAACCACTTACCATCCATTTGCTTTGGTCCACGGCTTCAACTATTTCGTAAACATGGCCCTTGATGACTGATATCTGAAAAATTGTTTAACATGCATGAACATTCTTTCAAAAAGTTGTTTTGCATTCTTGCATAGCACCTTTTCATTCACGCGTCCACGAAGTGCCGCCATGTTTGTGATATTACGCTCAGTTGCCGCAGGAAGCGCACAGGTTCCACGCTAACTAAAGTACATATAGCCGGCACGGAACTTCAGCGGTCGCTAGACAAACCAGGCTTTGAAGAACCGAGCCCTGCTCTTCGGGGAAACCCCGTATACCTACGTCATCATGCGCGTAAGTTACCAACGCGCGAACTTTCTGCGGACAGTCTGGCCTTCTTCTCTGCTTTAGCGGCTGGACGTCTAAACATGTCTTCGATAGCCATTCGACTTGCTCTTGCAGCTGCAGGAGTGTCTTAGATGCATCCTGAAAACAACCAATTGGATTGAAAGACACATGTAGCCTTGCATTTAGCACTTTACTTCAGTTGTCTCGTCATTTGAAAACGTGAAACCGAGATTCTTGATTTTGCCTGATATTATCCTTAAACTACAGCGTTTTTATTGAATAAAAGATCACTTGACAACTCTTTCATATAATTCACCATGCACCAAGTGCACCAAATTGCATGAAATTCCTGTCACAGAATTGTCTTTTTTCCGAATGCTTCCTCAGTAGCTACTGAGACTAAATAATTAGGGCATTCAAGGATGTTTGCTATCTTTTTTTATGAGAAGACAGCTTGAAAGTCTGAGACTGGCTATGAATGTAAACTACACCTACCCTTACTGTGTGTATAAGAGAATGTGGATCGAAGTACTGTATCTCTGTCTGATATTTCTTTAGCTTGACAGCCACGCCTGCGATTCTTCTTTCGACGATATGTGCTCGGTGGTAAAACTGGAAATACAATAGTTATGTCGTAAGCTATATATAATGCCATTTATCTTAAAGCCAGGATTATACTTTTAGAGATACATGTATCTATATTTAAAATCAAACG
This sequence comes from Lineus longissimus, assembly GCF_910592395.1. Classification (NCBI taxonomy): domain Eukaryota; kingdom Metazoa; phylum Nemertea; class Pilidiophora; order Heteronemertea; family Lineidae; genus Lineus; species Lineus longissimus. Next base: position 9,311,398 of record NC_088322.1, read on the forward strand.
GTATGGTATTGTAAGGTATGGTTCGAAAAAGGCCCATGACCTTCATCACCTTAAAGAGCCTATCCTAGGACATCAACTATTTCACCGGAAAGCCATACGATAGACAAACAAGCTCTTTGCAGTTGGCTTATTATGAGGAGCAGTGCCCTGATGAGAATTTAACTCTGGACCAACCTGGTGATATGTTGCGGCATTCTTCGTATGGACCTCCTGACACTCCGAGACTTTGTCTAACCATTGCCATGTCTCGTTCAACTTGTGCGCGTCTAGGTGGTCCTCTTGTACGAAAGACTTTGAAGGGTAGGTGGGCACTATCTCACTGGCTACGAGATTTAGAGCCCTCTCGCTTACTTCATTGGACAGATTCTGAAAGAATGGATTTCTAAATGACGGAAGAGTATATGGTTGTGCAGTTTCACTGCGATGGTCCTTACCAAAACTGATGAACAAGATGACATGGGGACACGCCTTGTCAATGCATTTCTCTAAAATGTGCTTCGTTTCATGTTTGGTGCACTAACAACAAACGATTTCATACTACGATCATAGAATTACGTTGAATTTATACGTTCACCATTGTTTTAGTGCGAACATATTTATGTATACAGCCCCCTCGCTTACTGGACAGAAAATTATATTCAAAATTGAAATGGATCTAATTTTAAATCATACTAAAATGTAATGTGACAAGCCTGAAAGAGAGAACATCGAAAGTGATCATGAGACAACACACCAAGGTACACAAATATCAACGGGCAACAAAATTGATAGCAGCCGACCTCTTACCTGATAAAAGTCTTCTACCTCAACTACTTGGAGTACTGTTTCTAAATTCTTTTGACGGTAATGGGCGGATTCCTGAAGAAAAAAGTTAGCAAATTGCAAGAAAAATCAAGAACGCTTATTGAGAAGCTTGGTATCGAAATTGAAATATTATACCCTCTCTTTTCATTCAGGTTAGTGATATAACCCGGAATGAAGTCGTCGAAGCGAAACGAAATCATAGAAACGAAAGAAACCTTCTCAGCGAAATGTACCCCTCGAAATATAGAAGATTCGTTAAAATAGCAAGGACGAAATTAGTTGTGTTAACTATCGAAATTGTAGATCTTAACCATTTTAATGGATATTTCTTACTACTTTTTAAAGATAGAACAACTAATCAATGGTTACTTTCACCACTATTTTTACGAATTTCAAAGTTGGTGCACCGGATTAGTTGTTTCTACTGATAACTTTTTTAAGAGGGCGGGGGTACCAGCATTGAGGAGCCCATAGAAATTGAGAAGTCTCCATTGTAATAAAACTCACCACTAATGAACTGTATCGGGACTCTAAGCCATCGATGTCATCTCGTGACGTCTGAAAGGACAAGAAGTTAAACCTATGTTACCGAGTGGCTGATATTGATCATTTGGTCGATTGGCGCGCCTGCAGCTTTTCGAAGTTCTCCGAAACGTTTTCTCCGATGCCAATAGACCTAGAAGGAATTGAACAATGTCGACAATATATAAACTATGTTCGCTTGGCTAGTCCTTGCTAAATGTTGTTGTGGTCGATCATGACCTCGAATTAGTGAGAGAAAAAAACTGCGCTGGGTAGCAAAAACTCTTTATCGGTGAAGATAAATAAGTGGTGAAATCACCGATCCCGCCTGCTGTAATGTTATAGAAAGTCGTCAACCATTACATGGCGAAAAAAGTTGATAAGATGTCAAGCATCATAATCTAATTGCGAATGTCTAATTTACCAACTAATTTACGTTTAAATATCTTATATTATACCAGTGCAAGGTCACCTAGTCATTATAGAGTATAATAGTAGAATCGCCGTGTATGAGCATAGCGGCTGTACACCCAAGGAAACGAATTTCGAGCTATTTGAAAATTTCACAACACTAGTCAACAAATTAAACATGTTTCTAGCATCGCATGGCTGTAGCTGTATCTTATGGCAATGATGGCAAACCAAATCATTAAGAGTCTGCACCAGATCATGTATATTAGCGGATTGCTGCCACACCTACATCTGCGAACAGGCTTTCAAACTGTTCATGCTACATGAAAATGCGTTAGTTTGAATCATAGTATCTATTCCAACCCCAATTCTCAGGAGAGTTCTAAGCGTTATCGTCGTTATAATGTAAACATAAATATAACAGAAACAAAATTGCACACAACATCCGGCGATTTGCGTGCAGGTAGCATGTCGACGACACGTTGCCTCTTGTCAGAAATGAAGAGGAACGGTGTGTCTTTAATATAGAGTTTTCGCAAAGCCCCCGAAACGTCAACGTGAACGCCTATTCCATTGTTCGATATCGTTACCAGGAAGGCGAATAATCAGACATGCGTTAACGTTAGAGTTTCGAGGGATTCGCGAAAACTCCCTATTGTCAGGTATGCGCGAATCCATAATACGAACCATAATCGACTTCAAACGGAGATGACGTCAAAAGGAGAAAACAAACGACTTCTGATCGAACTCTGAACCTCTCTGGTATATGATACAGTGAGTCATAAGTAAATCGAGATTCGTTGAGTTCTGCAACACCTGGGCTATTGTTTTTATCGATGATAAAATACCTCTCGAATTTCAAAATACATGTTAAAGGAAAGCTCAGGACAAGAATTGCTCGTGTTCATAACTAAAAAATAACGACGGCTTCAGTGAACGAGATTATTACTTAGAAAAAATTCTCAGTATTCGTTCAAGAGTGGACGTTTTTCACATTGGCTGTAGTAGAATAGTCTAAACGTCCTATTTCGAAACCTTAATGGACATTGGCTTAAGACATCATTATCTGATCAAAACCAGCGTGAAACCGGGTTGATCACTCGGAAAAGGGACGCCATATTATATTTACCAGGGCTATACCCGAAACATATAAATTTTGTAAAAAGATAAACGAATCATACGTTTCGGAGGTTGAAAACCGTTCAGCTGAAAAATGCCTTGTTTCGATGTCATGTGTTCGTATCAATAAACTTGTCTTATCCGTGAAAGAAAGTAAAAAATTGGCATTTACACTCCCTTGACATATTGGATTGGCATAAGACGAATATTAAGGTTCAAACAAGGGCCTTCACTGAAAAAAAAAAAAAAAACTAATTCATCAGTAGGACTCTCAGTGTGACTTTGGGACGAGCTTAGTTCTCAGATGATATGATTTTGCCCTCCACAGGTTGTGAAATACGTCATTGGTAAAAGAGCTTTCGTTGTTAAACTAAGCAACCGTGATTTCATCTCTTTCAACACTCAGTACTACAACTAATCGCCAGTTGCCATGGACGCCCTTAAGAGCCAGTTAATATTTCATGCTATTGCCTTATTATTGCTAATTAACAATATTATATTGCAGATGGTTAGTGCCAGTTTGATCAAGGTATTTACTTCTCATACGGAGTGTAGGACATGTAGGGACATGTGACAACACCTACTCACTTTGAAACGGCCGTCTGGGTCACCTTTCAAAACTTCTTTGACAAAAATCGGTGTTGTTCACATCGAACTTCTTACCTCTCTGTCAGGACTTGGCCGCCATTTTGCCCTGTCCCTGTAATATCTCCATGACAACGAATGACGTAATGGAGAATGACTTCTACTTCTCCTAGTCCTGTTGCCCTTGATACTTGCGTAATACTCTGTCCAAGGCCTCACAGAGTTGTGATACATTTTTAATCCTTTGCCGAGCAATACCTTTACAAAACATTTACAAAGTTCTGATCACGAAAGCGGATTTCCTCCCAAAGGCTTCTGTATCCTTTTTTGTCCAAAGTCGGAATTATTGATATCAGGAAAGGATGTTCTCAAAAATAAATCCGGTGATCAACCTTTCAATTTGTATTCGTTGCGCCTTTCTCTCAGTTCCAGAGTCGACACCTACGAAATGAGACGAACCTCTTGTGTTTTTGGGGGGACCGGCTGCCGGGCTAGTTGAAGAAATTTCTGATTAACACGACCCGGCACGATACGGTGATAGAAGACGCACCTGCTATCCAAAGTAATGTTCAGATTCAAAGTGAAAGAAGCCCAAGAAAGAAACAAGTAGAATAGCCACTAACACGCCTTGAGAATTAGTAATAGCTAAATTAGGTATCCAATGGACAGGTATAAATCCTCTATACCGTCTTGCAAAAGATTCGGACGAAGGTCCAGACGTTCGAAGCGTAGCCGCAGTAGCTTTACGGAAAATCGTAAGAACCATAGAACTCTGATGACTCCAATCAGGTTTTACGATATCCACCCTGTTTACTCGAACAAGAACCTATCCTGAATTATAAGTGACCCAAACCAGCCCTGCTGATCAAATGAATCGACACACCCCTCCAATGTCGAGAATGACAGCTTATTAAAATGGTTAAGAAGTTAAGAACCATAGCTTTGACTATGCCCTTGAGTTGGTTCCCTGGCCAGACAATCTGTCAAGGCCGACAAGAAAACAACTCCGATCATTAGATTCACAGGAGGATGCATGACATACCTGTGATCCATGACCTTGTAATGGGCCTAAAGATAAACCCTTTTGCATAAGAATACAACAGATGTCTCAATGACAATTATTTGTATGCACATGTATATACAATGTACATGTACAGCGTGTATCAATCGAAATCATACACTGCAATGGACTGCAGTTATGTTTTTTTCGATACCCGGTAAATCTTGATATCTATAAAGGCACTCACTGCGTTCACCTGGGACTGAAAAATCTTCTTTGTCGTCCGTGAAGGGGTTGCTAAACCTGCCTAATTAAAGATTTGAACATGCCTGATGAACCGAAATGATAATATTATATATTCCCCATTTTTGTCTGGCAGTGTTTCGAAAAATGTACTTCAAATGTATATACAAAAAGTACATAAATAGGAAGCCCGACACTTATAAGTGCTCATCGAAACACTTGTTAAACATTGACTGACGTTCGATAATTCGTCAATACATTGAGGCTATGATCGGAGAACGAGAGCGCAGTTGTTCCAGGGGTCCTTAGCTATCATTCCTAACATACTAAGTATGTAATGGAGCACGTCAAAATTATTTTGAAGAAAAAATCGAACAATGTTTGAGCTGCTACATAGGTTTTCAAAGCACTACAACCATTTTTCAGCGTCAATACCAATAAAAGGCAGTGAATAGCCTACAATAGCAATGCATCCATCAGCAGCGCTATCTAACGATGCCATCAAAATATTGACCAAAGCAACAGGTTGTTAAAAGTAAGCATTTCGCCAGGAACAATGCAGAATTTCATTACGGTATGAGTTATTTTGTGACTTATCAGATGCCAGAAAATTGCAAATTGCGAAAAATGAAGAAAACCGAAGGATAATCCTGCTTTCCTCCTACAAAGGGACACATAATAGACCTTCCACAACGTAAATCCATGATGGTGGCCTATCGATAGTTTGGAAATGAAAGCAATGGAAAGAGGAATATAGACTCGAATGGCAGTGAAATTACTCCACACGGCATAAAAGCGAATCAAATTAGCGAAAAACCTCAGAAATAAATCCGTCGTATCAAGAAGCCTGCGTCATGTAAATCCAATCCAAAAACAAAACACATGCTTCGAAATACATTCCGATGTTGTCTCCATTCAACTCACAGTTATGGCAAGAACAAACTGACTGGTGGTATATGGTAGTGAGTATGTAAAGTTTGGGGTGCGGGGGGGGCTGACACATTGATCCAATGGTAAATATGCGCCTACACTCCCGACGAGACTGACAGCACACGTTCGAATGTCAACTCGTGTGTCAATCATATCAATCTCACTACCGTGTCTCATTATTTACCGTAATTGCTAATGTGTTAGATCAGTCTTCAGCAAATGTCCTGGACACGTGCTTGGTCGATTGGGTTGATAAGTCGAACGAAAAGGGAAGGATTGTCTTCAGTGGCCTGTGGCGCCTTTAAGGTCAAAATGATCCTTCTAATCTCCATATTGTATATCATATTTACCAACAAATATTAAGTAAATACCTAGAAAAACTGATCCGATTGAAATATCGCCTTTAACAATGGTGTGTGTTTTTGTGGTTAGATTAAGTTACAAGTCGGAATCAAGTGATTAGAGAGTACTTCAGTGTTTCAATAGGTACACGTACATAACATTGAATGAAGTCATTTGTTTAACCAGACATCAAAATTAAGACAACATGGGTCTGTATCAAGACTCAAAAGGACCACGCGCCGAATGGTGATGGTGATGGTGATGATGATGTTAATGATGATGATGATGATGATGGTGAGGACGACGACAACGATGTCTATGATGATGATGACAATGATGACGCCGACGAAACTGCTACCCTGCTTGTCAACAGACGGTATCTGCTTAACGATATTGTTGCTAGTCACATCATCTATTAATACCTTCTAAATACCACGAGTATACCAACTCCGTATTGGACGAAAAGATACCTCGGGAAAGGGAGAAAAATGTTATGCACTCCGTCCTCAGTGCCAGATCACATGATCAGCCCCTGAGGAGTTTATTCCAGTGTAATTTCGTACCTGTGGAACAAGACTTATCAATGAAATCTACCCCGCCAAAGGGTTTTGAAACTACCTTTTTTATCAGCGCTTCTCTATATGTTTCCTTTAATGCCAATCAAGCCCTTTCATTTCAAAAGCACGTGTCCTGCAGCAAAGTCATAAGATCCTTTGTATCAAGATCAGATAAATGAGAGGAAAAAATCTACCGTTAGAGCACAATCGGCCCAATATCACATTTATTCATAAAGTATTATATCTTCCCCTTACCCCGACAACCAATTACCATAAAATTTACTTGTACCATTAAAAGCGCATTTTATATCCTCAATACTAGTATATTATGGAGTCACCGGATATGATCGTGGTATTTTTTGTGTACAGTCACGTAATGGTCATACCTTGAGGACTATTTTGATTGGAGGAGTTATTTGCAAATATCAAAATATTCCCGTACATGTCAGGATCATTTGAAGCGCTAAGTGTGTAATTATGTACGCGAAAGTGTGCTTCGTTTTCAGTCCGCCAGAATCATAATGCAGTTTGATGACAGCCAAAGAGGAATTTCAACTTACACTCCCAGAAAAAAGTATGTTTGAGTATTTTAAAAACCTTTAAAGAGATTTCGCCCAACATATATATGCACCCCGTTTTCCGGTAAAACGAAAAAAACTAAAACTGTTTTTGAATAATTGTGGAAAACTCGTCTAAGGGTTTTTCATTTTGCTAAGAAGCATCTACGGGCTGCATATTTGTGTTGACCGAAAAACTATTAAAGGTTCTTCGAAAGCTCAAAAACCATCATTTCTAAGAATCTATACAAGTATTCTTTGGTACATGTACGACATGATAATTTGAGCGAATCTATGTCTCGCACCGATGAGCTCTAACGAAACCAATTGAATCAAGGTCCGAGCTCCACCAGGACATTTTCCGGGCCGGGGCATTTTTTCCAGAAGAAGACTTCTTTTCAATTCCTAGACTATTAACAGGATACTTTACAAATGTGCCAACTCACCCCTAACGACTTATATCTTTCTATGAGTTCCCTAAAGCCTTCGATTTCCTTTCTCTGCACGTGTAGCCTCCTGATGCAATGTTGTACTCCTGTCAGACTGCCCCCTAGTGGCGAATTCTGTAACGCAGTCTGAAAAGAAGACACGAGCAGATTATTTCATTTTCAAGTACCCGATTCAATGGCGCTATTTAAAGAAAGCCTAAAGGCGGGAGCTGGGCGCAGCATTTAGTAGTTTACAGGTGGCGTGGTTGCAACTGAAGGAGATAACGCCAGTCAGGAAATGACAATGCAGCTGATGTCAACAGCGCAGCTCGTGGTTCACCATTTCCTGGCAGTGTGATATCATGACCTGATAAGGTTAACCTAGTTATCAAATAAAAACATTTCCTGCGGTCGTGATTATTTCATTGTCGTACTGGTTAATGGGCAAGTGTAACACTAGGTTGACTATCATTCCACGAATTCTGCTCACCGGTACCGAAGTTGCGGGGGAAGCGATGTCAACGACTTAAAAAGGAAATAGAATCATACAACCCGTCTCTCGTTTTACTCATCATGTAGCCCATCTTTTCCCATCACGCATTCTTTTTCCATTTTGTATGATATAGTACAGGTTATCGATGTTAACAGCAGTGTATTGTTAACAATTATCAAATGACTAATATCAAGTTGTCACTGACAGTTCGTATTGACACATTAACTTGTTTGCCTACTGACTGGCAAGGGACTATTCCATCCTGAAGCTCAGGTCAACACTCGGCACTATCCATCCAGTGCGAGGGGAGAAGGATACGACTGACTCTGGGATATCGAGGACGGGCTATTCGGGCCACCAAGACCAATATGAATAGGACCCCTGGGACAACAAATTGTGACATAATTATGTCGCTTGCATTGGTGTAGCGCCATACCTGATTGATATGACAGGATAATGCCTTTCTGCATCAGACCTATATTTTGGGGGTGTTGGGCTCAGAGGTCCCCCCCCCAAAAAAATGCTTGCAAAATCTTGTCCGACAACAATATTCAGGATATAAGCCGATTTTTACCAGTGATACTTCTCTTATTTCAAATACCACAAACGTAGTACTATGTGCTCTAATTTATCGTTATCTCTGTCGTGCCAGGCGGTAAGTGCTTACAGAGGAGTTGTACATGTACGTGCAATTACACACAAATTTCATCAACATGTCCTTATGTACACCCCCATGCATACTCTGATACTATTGACCATCTTCTCAAGTACCGCAGTTCAAAAGCACCGAGGGTGCCCCTGGAATAGGCCGGTGCCGCCTCGTCCGAACAATATAGGAAAGAGAAAATCAATCGACTTTATAGCGGACATATGCTCGCCGTGGGTTGGTTTCTGGGATTATCGACCTTATCAGGTCAAAAATAGACATTCACGTGTATCATTTTAGCTATACTAGATATCGGTTCATACGTTTGGTGGCAATCGGCCCGTGCGTAATTTCGACCACATGACTTTGATTTTTGGCCTAATGACCTTTACATTTGACCTCGTCGACCTCTCAACGGCAGACTATATGTGTCAAACGGGCCGAGGGCTTGGGAGTAGTGGAATGAACAAACAAGCAGAGTGAGTGAGTGAAAGACAGCCAGACACACAATCAGTCCTAGAATTCTAGTGTGATGACGTTGTGGCTTGAATCATCTCAAAACGCGGAGAGTCAAAAGGCTGAGGTACAATGAAGTTACAAAGTACGTCACAGTACATCCCCACGTGCATGCATTGCATTGACCCGAGATGCCGGGGTATTCGCCCGATCGACGATCTGAGAACTGGCGTTTTAAACACAGGTGGATGATTGTCTTTTTTGTCTATGCCTTGTTAAATGCCCTACCTTATAATCCTCGAGCCATTTGATGCACTCTTTAGGGCTCAGTGGTCCTAATAACCGAAAATCCATCACCATCTAGAAAGAGAGGAAAACAGAAAATAAGTTGTAATTGTTTTTTTAAACCATGAAAAAGCAATTACAGGCTCTAAAGAAAATGACTACTGAAAAAGCAGATGTGTAGGATAAATAGTCTTTGCATGTAGAGGGTTTCTTTTCTGCAAGTTGCAAGTTGCAAGTTAAAAATGCAAGTTGCAAGTTAAAAATGCAAGTTGCAAGTTAAAAATGCAAGTTGCAAGTTAAAAATGCAAGTTGCAAGTAGGAAACGCAAGTTGCAAGTTGAAAATGCAAGTTGCAGGTTGAAAATGCAAGTTACAAAAAATGTATATACCCTTTCCCAGAGGCAAACAAATAGACCAGCCATCAGCCTGTCTCACTTCTGTTCCATAGGTCTTGCCACTTCACGATGCTTTCTTGCACTTAACCCCCCCCCCCCCCCGCAGTGTTGTGTGCTCAATAGCCTTGAGGACTGTATTCAATGCAAACTTAACACTAGAGAGTGCTTTTTCGGTGCTCAAAGTACCCTCTAGTATATATCAATGAGTGGCTGCCATCTTGAAAAGTAGTTCCGGCGTGGAAGTTTATCGTCCTTTTGTGATCAGGATTTACGAGTAAGCTATCATGGGGCGGTGACAATTGTGTATTTTCGAAAGTTTCGGACCAGCTCAGTATGATTTTATGATCGTAACTTATTTTTTGAAAGATTAGAAGAAGTTCTGGCAGCCCATTTGAGGCAAGTTTGGGGTTATGAGTGTTCGTGTGAATTGGCGAAATCTATTTTTAGACCGGCCTTGTCGTCATTCAAAATGGAAGTTTCGCAACGCCGGCAGTGTTTGATATTGGAGCATCTCCACCTGGCGGAGAGATTGAATACTGTTGTGGAGTTAGTATTCAATGCCCTATGCACTGCACGTACTACGATGCACCTTCTTCGATGACAGTTCTAAATCCCTGGAATGTTCCAGTCTATGAGCACAGTTCCAAGTGTTGCACTAGGGGAGAATCTTCTGACACTATCCCAACTACATTTGACTTTCTGGATTTTTAGAACTGTCCGTTTCATTGAACAACTGGAATGGGAGGACCCCTTTGTATACGGTTTTCTTGAAAATGCACAGTTTCAAAGTTGAAAATGCAAGTTGCAAGTTGAAAATGCAAGTTGCAAGTTGAAAATGCAAGTTGCAAGTTGAAAATGCAAGTTGCAAGTTGAAAATGCAAGTTGCAAGTTGAAAATGCAAGTTGCAAGTTGAAAATGCAAGTTGCAAGTTGAAAATGCAAGTTGCAAGTTGAAAATGCAAGTTGCAAGTTGAAAATGCAAGTTGCAAGTTGAAAATGCAAGTTGCAAGTTTCAATCAATCAAATTGAAAATCTTATGCAATGTACTCAAAGTAGATTGCTTATGCCATGTTACTGGTAGGCCTACTCGAGGTAGACTGTCTATAGATTGTCTAAGGAACCAAATGGCAGGAAAAGATCTGGTAGGCCAGTATTGGGTTTCTTCAGTAAACTCTTTAAACCCACATTTAAATATTGACGTGTCTATTCCATTTTCTATTCCATGGTCATTGTGAGGTGAACATGTACTGGGTTATTTTCTATGTTGTGTTCTCCATCTATCTATACTATTAAAAGAATAGACTACGGGACTTTGCGGAAATACCAATGGACCTGTGCTCATGAAACTTTCCCAACGTCTCAACTTGATAGGGGGTTGATACTGTGCTCTCGTGTTTAAAAAGGTCTAGCAGGCTTGGTCAAATCAATCTATCGTATAGTATGTACACCATATTATCAACAAGATTGGCGTATGATGCATATCTGGATTATAAGATGGCCATTGACGCCTTATTCTGTGACTCTGGCATGCAGTTCACCCTCCTAATCAAGGCAGCTGGCAACTTTCAGCATCTGAACACTCGTTAATCCAGTCGTCTATCCTCGCACCTACTCACACAAACAGGGGATAGAGTGGGTTTTGCGGTGACCCCAGACTGAATTATTGAGTCTACTGAACACAGACTGAACAAAATCATGCAAATAATCATTTTTCAGTTTCCCTTTAGAGTAAATTCCTTGATCTTCAATATGATTCCAGTGAAGAAACTGGTTCCTCGATTTAAAGTAACAGGAAGTCTTTTGATTTCTATTCAGGATTGAATGCATCAACAAAAAGTTAGAAAAAAAATGTTTACTTAACTTTATTGAATCATCATATAATAATGCAGAACTATTTTTTATGAAACACTCTGTATGCTGACATCATTGAAGCATGAACATTGAGACATAAGAAGGATTATTATAATAGGTACAGTATGAAATTATAATTTCTAACTTTCTAACTTTCCATCTCTTAGTCGCCAAAATCCCTAAGTCGACGTAAAATTCTTGGTCCCAACCATGCAAAATCAATGATTTTCCCCTCTCAGCTCTTCACACCCAGTCTCTCCACAAACCTTCAGTAGAAATCAAGGAATGCTACAACCAGCGTTACACTTGGCAATTCGGCCAGTTCACAGTTAACTACACAGTGGCTCTGGCAGGGTATCTATCCCACTACTCCAAATCACGTGCAACCACGCATATACATGATTAATGTTTAAAGGATATAGAAATCTTGACCTTGAGTGTGTTTAGCTTCAGTTTTGATCATTGCCCATAGGAGCCAAAAATTGGTTGGGCTTCCCAAAAAGGTAATTTATGCTAAAAATACTATAGGGCTTACGTAACATGCACAAAATGTGATGAAAACAGATCAAGAAACCCAATATTGAAATATGCAATGGAATTCCTGGCTTTCTTTAATCATTTATCTAGACAGCATCCAACTTCAACTCTCTAGAAACCACCCATAACCGGAACGTGGGAAAAATTCTAGGATAGTGCCAAAGAACTTAAAATTAGACTTAAAACTACAGTAAAGGCTTATACGCGATTTGTTGCCTTTGTCGCGCTTTCGTCCAAAATACAGCATGCATGTATTTTGAATATTACAAAATCTATTTGATCCCAAACCTAACTCTATATCAGTGCCAAGCTATTGTTCATAGGACACTTTACCCAGGACACTTAAAACCTTTACACCAGTTATCATTTGACCAAAAAAGTCAACACACTCTTTTAATAGGCCCTAACCGATCGGCAGCTTTATCAATCATACTTGCATGCATGAATTTGGCCCTTGGAATTGAGGCGTTCGGACAATTTGACAATGCGACAACGGAAGAGCCCAGGGCAAAATCAGATCTGATCCTTTTAACCTGGGCTGTTCTTTGCATTGCTCATCTACCCTACCCTATAGTTGGACTCAGTTTGATTAGAATGTGCCAGCTAAGTGGAATTTTAAAGTATGCGCTCTTGGGAGCCGGGGATGTGTGTGGTCAAGCTCACTGTAAACTCTAGAATCTAGAACTCTAAAATCAACATTTTTTTACCGTAGGGGGCCTACTCTTTATGAGGGCCGGGGTGGGGGGTCTAAGGGAAAGAGTACTCTTAGCAACCTAGTGAAAACGTTGGAAAGTGAACAACCCAATATAGACTATGCTAAAAATGTCCAGTAGGCATAGTCAGGCAACATGCATGACATGAGATTGATCGAGATAATAGTAGCCTTGGCATGATATATAGCTACCGGTATACAATCAAAATACAATGTACAATCAAAATTATGAATTGACCAGGCCATGCTCTCTAAACAGCATTGACCTTTGAGCAAAATTGCTATCAGGACAGAAACACATGTATTAGATGAATCGTACTTGCGAACGACAGTAAACATGCATGAATAGATATCGCTCCACACGGTGAAATAATAAAATGGTCAAGTGGGACCATGTGCTCACCTGTTGTCATAGGTCGAGAAGCATTTTTAGCATCTCTTGTATTGGAATGAAAATAAATTTGACTGGCAGTTAAGGACAACAAGTTCAAAAATTCGGTACACAGACTACAAAATTTTCCAGTGTGTTTTCCTTTCTAGTCGAGTGACGGTGCCCTCCTCCCCATAAGTCTGAAACATCATATTTCTGACACCCCACAAGTCCGATCGGCATTCAAGAAAAAAGTATCATAGGTCTGACCAGACGTCCCATATGTCCAAAAACAGAGCATCCATCGGGATTTGGATAGTGGCTTTATGGGAAGTTGGACTTGTGATACCTTTTTCTTTAATGTCGGACTTGTTGTGTGACGGACTTATGGGAAAAGGTCAGAAAAGATATCTCCCTTGTCAGACTTATGCGGTGTCAGACTTCTGTTGTGGGGGGCACCTCGAGTGACAGGTTAGATTGTTTGAAAACTGAATTATTAAAGGTGCACGCCAAACTTGGTGAGAACTCTCTTGTGTCCCTCAGATAAATCAGGTTTCACCTCGTCATGTACAACAATTTGACTAATTTGACTGTAGGGTTTCACCATCCTAACGCAGTTGATGTTCAAATGGAAGTATGTTGCAGAAGTCTTGGAAGCAACGCGTTCTTCCCCATTAACCATGTATGTCCTCTTCAGGAATGTTTTGAGAATTACATCATTTGGTGGCTTTTTATACTTGTCTGCAAATTGATGCTTGCACCCATAGCATGTTTGAAGGTTCATTACCAAGGTAGCAAGGCATACGCAAACAGGCTGTTCATCCTTTTTTGGTGTGGCCGTGCCTTGTTCTTAAGTTGGTTCATTTCTTTGCCTCTGCTCTTTTGGCGTATTGGAAACTTGGGACTTCTTTCGGCGTTTAGATTTAGGTCCCTGTTCTGTAGGGCGATGAGAATCCTTGCGAAATTCCCAAATCTTTGTAGCTGGGCACTCAACACTCTCAGCAGGTTTACCGCAGGAAAAACACACCTGAGTGTCACTTTCCTTCTTAAATTGTTTTCGATTTTGGCTGCCATACATCTGCCGAAACTGGCACTCCCCATTCACACATATTGGGGATCCCTTGCAATGAGCAAGTCTCCGCTCTCCTGAAAATCCCTTTCTTGAACTTAGACAGTAACGTGCCCATGGTCTACCATCTTTGGAGACCTTCATCATAACCTTCTTTTCACTGCAAGGAACATGGTCCGTGTTCAACCCATCAATATCATGGGGAAGTTCCTCTACCTTTCGTGGCTGGCACTCTGCCCAATGTATTAGATCATACTGGTCGTTTCTATACCTATTCTTCTTCTTCGGTTTTGTAGCAGTCTCATCTGTGCTGTCAATAGACGATATCAGGAGATCATCTGAAAAAAGTGAACTTATATGATAAGAACTATAGGTAGGTAAGCAGGCCCTGCCTAAACTACCGGGCCCAGTTGCACAATCGGTGTAATTCACTGACGCTGGCATTAAGGCCTGTTTCCACTGCGACTAGTGGCAGCACTGGGGGTGAAAAACATGTCCCCACGTCCATTTTCTGGTCAGGGTCAAAGGGCTGGAAATTGGTTGACATCGACACTGAAAGGGTTAACAACAAGAGTGCTATGTGGCAAAAATCATAACAAAAAGAATGTTACCTGTTTTGACAAAGCCAGGTGATGTTTCATATATTTTGCTGCAGTTTGCTTCATTTCCTCCATCTTTACGACCAATAACTGAAAGCAAATGGTTTCTGTTGAGAAATCATAGGCACCCCACCGGAAATTTCTATGGGGTGTTGCCCTAGCACATTGAATGTTCCCTATCAATTTTCAGCCTTCACTTTCACCCTCTGCCCAAAAGTGAAGTAATCCAGCATGTCTACTTCAGTTTTTAGGCATCCCATCGACTACCTAAATGTAAATTACATACTGATTTTGTATCCAATTCAAAATCCGAAGTGGCCGCCTGGTAGCCGTCTTAGTTTATGAATTCCGACCTTAAAAAGAACCTGACCTTTAAAAAGAACCCGTGGCCCATTAGACTGTAAAATTGTTTGTGGTATCTTTGACTGGGTTCCGACCCAAATTCCAAGATGTCGGCCAGGCAACCATCTTAGTGTTTGAATCTTAATTTCTAGAACCGCTCTTTTTCGTGGACATGAATTTTATGGGACACCTTCGTCAAAGGTAGGGAAGACACCCATGTTGTTTTATTTATTCCATCTTCTATCTCAGGCGGTCTGACAGACGCAAATTCTCTGTGGTACCATCAACCAAAGACAGGGGACGTTCCAGGTTTTCATGTTAACATAAAAAATGCTATCTAAATCTAAATCTAAAACAAAAAATAATCTTACCAGGTGATGTTTCATCTCTCTTGCTGCAGTTTCCTTCATTTCTGTCATCTCTACGACCAATAACTGAAAGCAAATGGTTTCTGTTGAGAATTCTGAAAAGGTTTTCTTTTGATAGGCCTACAGTCTTAGGTTGAAAGACACCTTAGTCAACTGAAAATGGTTGCCTCGACAATAAATGACCATTCTTTTTAAGAATGGCGATTTAGCTCAGAGGGCTAAGGCGTTGGTACATTCGTGCGAGGCAGTGTTGTCGAAGTCGTGGATTTAGAGTCCTAGTCAGAGTTGGAACTTTTCTTTTTTTTTTTCATCACGATGATTATTGGTGCAATTTTAGTATATTTGTACATCGCCTTTCAATTAATAGCTGCAAGCTAGATTTTGCAGTGTGCTGCGTTTTTAATCCATGGATTACCAGTGTTTAAAAAACTACATGTATATGGTAAATCGTTATCACTTCATTGACCACCACTCGTTCCATTCTTGACAATTACTCACCTTCTTCTGCCAAACTATGCACATTAACCTTGAACAGATCTATCTGCTGCCCGTCATCAGGATATCGTCTTGTGAGGTGTTGAATGAGCTTCTGTTTCGATCGGAATTCTATCAAACCTGCACTTCCATCTGGGTCGGACATGCCCTTTGCTTGGCAGGCATGGCTGTCAAAAACAAACCATGCTCCATTCCGTCCTGGCAATATTGCGTTGGATCGGTCACCAACTCTCAGCACGTATGAAACATCCGCCTCCTCCTGCACCTGCTCATTGATTAAACCCTTCATCTCCATACCGAATTGTGGCTCTGTTAACACACTAATGTTGGCTTGTATGTGCTGTTCATCTAGAGTACCAGTCTGGATCTCGGAAATCTCATCAATATCTACTGTCAAGTCTGTCCTATTCTCTGGCCATCCGAGACGTTCCAGTGCTTCCGCATGTGCCCGGTGTCCCTCAATGAGCACTTGGTGAAGAGTAAACTTCGTCCAATTCTCAGGTGGTTTGAGAAGGGCAAGTACAATTGCCATCACACTCATGGAAGTGCACTGAGAACCGGCAAATTCATCATTAAATATCAAGTCAGAGGCCTGGTGGAAGTCTCCCAATACTGCATATCCCTCCTCATCATCCTGCAAAAAGAGATAGAATAAAAATTCAAGCACAAACTGACTAATTTGTCACCAGCATAACTTCAGGCAGTACACTGCTGCTTTAAGTGATGGCGAATATTGTATGATTCTCATATGGTGGCAATTTCAAGTGCAATCTACAGGAATTTTCGGCCTCAGGGAGGATGTATCTGACACCAGAGTCATTCATGGTCACCATCTCTAGCAAGGAATCGCCAGTTGAAGCAGGGCAGTCGCAATCTGATATCATCAACCTTAAAGTACTCTTAACCCCTTCAGACCCGACCACCCCGAAAGGGACGGTAAACAGCCAGCTCTGACCCTGTCCAACACATGTGTGACACAATAGCTTTGCACCATATCCGCCATCTAATGGACCTACTTTTCAAGGTCACAGAGGTCAAAGTGTACT
This sequence comes from Lineus longissimus, assembly GCF_910592395.1. Taxonomy (NCBI): domain Eukaryota; kingdom Metazoa; phylum Nemertea; class Pilidiophora; order Heteronemertea; family Lineidae; genus Lineus; species Lineus longissimus. The sequence continues at coordinate 9,328,558 of NC_088322.1, forward strand.
TGAATTTACGAATTTGAATTTGAATTGAAGTTTCATTTCTTTACAACCAATGAAGCTATTGAGACCAAATTTGATACATATGTACCTCTAGGTAACAACATTGACTTGGACACTAAGTTTCGGTCTTGTACGATCCATCGTTTGGCCACAAGAGGACCAGGGTTAGATGTCAAAACAAAGTCAGTGCAATTTCTCCCTAATCATTGGAAACAGCTCAACCAAATGTTCGTGTTGGATGCATCTATAACATATTCTACATTTGTCTTCTTTAGAAAAGCACATCTTTTCTGGACCAGGTCGGGGGCATAAGCCACACCCTGCATTGCTCTTGTCATCTCTTATTAGTCTATTTATGAACCAAACATTTAGGCCCCTAAAATAACGTTTCAAATCCAGCTCAGGCCACACTTGACGCCTTCTATACTCTAAGAGTAGATGGTCAATGGTAAATGTCATGAGTCTTCAACTGTCAATCAAGGTGCCCTATGGGTTTTTCTAAATAGCGGCCCTCTCATTTACAGTTTTCTGCAACACATACACTGCTCCTTTCAAAAGGAAGAAAAGACCACAAACAAATGAAATATCTTACTCACCGATATTTGGTCTTTTGGTTCATGTGGCACAGTTGTTAGTGACTTTCTGAAAGCAGAAACAAAATTTGGTATGCTAAAGAATACTGAATAAGGTGCGGTGTACAGCCTCTGGGTCTACCCCCTCTATTTGAGGAGCCAGGAGGAGGAAAAATAGGGTTAATTTAATAAACAGGACGTCTGATGGACAAATGGTCAACTTTACGAGTTGGCACATTTAAGTTGGAATAAATCCAGAATTAACATTGAACCAACTGTACTTCATTTTGCCATGGGCGGCAGAGTTGTCTAAGGACATTTAAGGACAAAATTATCTGACCTTGACCCTGCGACCTGGAAAATTAGGTCGAAAGAATTTAAATGCGGAGGATATTGTACCTTTGCTATAAATATTGGAAAACCTACCAAGTACCATATATTTTTCAAATTTTTCGTGAGTAATCGTATATATTCTGTTCTAAAGTTTTAGGTCAAATAAAAAATCGGAGGATATGCGATGTACCATTAGTAGAAGTACATTACCATATTTTTTCTCCTATTCTTCGGACCCGTAAAGGAGAAAATGCAAATTTTCATCTTTGACCTTTCGGCCAACCCATGAATCATCTGACATCATACCATCGGTGAGCCAATTGCAAGGGCGTTGGTCACATTTCGGTATCGATCATATTTTCAGATCAGCTGAGATTGGCTAATAGGTTTACGTATTGTACTTACGTTACTTGATAAGGCTTTCGTCCATGTCTTTGTCTAGGCTGATGGATGATGTCCGGTATTTCTTCAAAGTCATTGTTGTCCTTAAAAATAAATTATGTGACCAATTTACCAATACTTGGGGCCAATGTCTGATGTTGGCGCACTATTTTGTTGAAAGGATGTCCACCAAGTGGATAGACGGACTTCTAACAAAAGTTTGTACGATTTTCGTGTGACCTGTAAAGCAGAGCTTATTCAGTGAAATATTGCATGTCTCTCACAATGAATTAAAAATGATAACATAATATAAATGTACACTGGTGTAAGATTTATCACTGTGGTCAACGTACAGATACTTGCCAGGCGTTCACTCGCATTGACGCAATTCCGACTTGCTTACTTGCAGTGAATCGAGTGCATTGTGTTGTGAAGTTAGACAAAAGTTGATGGCGTCTAGGGTGTACGACTTTTAAAGATTCTTTACATTTTCTGCCTCAAATCTCAGCAAAACCTTCAAACTTCACACAATTTCCCACAATAAAATGTTTCATTTGTACCTGAATTCTTCCCTTTGGGACTGAATGCTGGAAATGTCCCTATTTCTCCAAAGACAGAACTTTTTTTCAACGCAAGGGTTACATCGCGTTTAGAATTTATTACAAGATAGAATGACTTAAAGAATGTCACGCAAGATAAAGAATTGGTTACCCAGTATAAAAAAATCGAGACCCCGGTGTTAATTGATTGATTTGGGCAGCAAAGGCAACCAAAATGTGCTTTGACAAATATAGCATCTGCTTTCGGAAGTTCAACTATGCGGTAAACGCCTAGCGTCTATGTGTAGTTGACCACAGTGTTCATGAATTGTCACTGACCATACAGATACAAATGATTGTGCACAATTTGAGAGCAAACAAAATTTATGATCAGGTGTGGAAATCAAGCCGCAAATTCATTTCATGGCAACTACGCCTAGTAGGTAAATGGCCAATCTTCCTTACCTCTCTTAAACTTCCACTGCCGGTTGACACACTTTCAGCACTGCGACTTCCTTGATGGTCTTCATCAACATTAGGCTCTGACAATCTGAAATTAGAATTTTTTCTTTTCTTTATACGGTACTGTTTTTTAAGTAGGCTATCAGAAAAGAACCAGACTTTGACCACTTAGTTATTTTCTAGGATGACCAGAAAATAACAAAACTCTGAGAAGTTGGCTTAATGTTAAATAAAATATAATCAATTTTTCAAAATTAGATAACCCCTAGGAAAGGCTTACTTTTGGTGGTCGACCTTGCTAATGTCTGTCGAGTCCAATTCTAGTCGAAGATTGTCTGCATTCTGTTGACTACCGGTTGATTCTCCATTAGGGTGGCTTGATGTCATCTCATGTTCTATGAATGAAATGAATGTATTGCTATCTATCATTTATGCAACATGGAACATACATGTACATGTACAATCACTGACTAGACTGTTTCAATTGAGAAATATGATATACGTGTTGGTTCCAAGGGTTCAATACTGAAGGAGCTGGGGGAAAATACAGTGGCGCCACCCAAATTCCAGCTAGTCTTTCATCCTGGCTGGTTGTTTGAAACATGCTTCTTCTTAGTGCATTGCATGGACAGAGGTTTTGATTGTAAGTTCCAATTCAGGCTGTTTACATTGCTCTCTTTCCGTTGTTAAAACTAGCAGTGCGTCACCTAACGTTTATTTGAGTTATGGACGCGTTCAGATTAAGCTATACCTAGTGATTTGTTTATTGAGAGGGAACGTCTAATTTTGCGGAGATGTACCACCCATAAATACCGTTTATCGTATCACTTCCTATAGTATCCGCGATGTGATTCATTTTCAGAACAAAATGTTTGGAAAAACCACAGATAATTGCATACCCTTGTGTGAATTTGATCGCTGAGAGTGTCTATTTTAGAGAGGAGGTCGCACTTGTTCAGTTGCTATAGTACCAGCCTATCTTGAGCATCAAGGCATATGGACCCTGCATCTGCGTGTCCTACTATGTATGTCAGAGGAATAGGATGGCATGGGTCCCTCTGCCACCAAAACAATAGTGACTGTCTATGGAGATAAAGACCCCAGTGCCACACCCCCGTGGCTGACTTCCTTCAGAAAATAAGGTGGGTGCTGCAATGTTAAACCTGCACATGCCAAAATTACGGATCACCAAAGTCAACCAACCACTTTCACCAAGTACCCAGCACAGCATGTCAGGCCCCTGGAATTAGGTGGACGGTAAAAAGAGCTGATGTACATGTGTACAGAAGCTCCTACCAAGAGATAAATGGGGAAGATAACCGCTGTGTTTGAATGGTAGAATGTAAAATGGGAATTTTGATGAATAGCAAACTTACCGGTTCCTCTATCGTCATCTGTTTCAGGCTTAGGAGTAATCTTTCTGCTGAAGATTCGTTGAACATCTTCAATACTCGGCCTTTCCTTTGAGTCAAATACCGAGCAAATCAGGAAAACCTCATGAACCGGATCCCAATATCTTTTCCGGGTCAGTTCATATTTCGGAAGATTGCATGGTCGCCTTTTCTTCATCATGTGACGTTCCAGAGATTTCCTTTGATTCATTTCTTCTGATTCTTCCACTTCCTTCCAGTAAGGGAAGCTTGAGTCTGGATTGCACATGGAATGTGCAACCATGCCTAATGACCAGATGTCCATTCTCTTCAAATCTCCTAAATTTGCAGTGACAAGGGTCTCCAGCAGGGCCTCCGGCGCCATAAAAGCCGCTGATCCTCGGACAAGCTTTCGAGTATTCCGCGATAGTTGAAACGTTTGTATGAGGTCTGACCGAGCCTCACCGAAATCTGTCAGCTTCGCAATCACTGGACATGTATTCCACAGGTCTTTCATGCAGGAACCTGGATTTAAAAAATGTTGGTTGGACACAAGGATGTTGTCAGGTTTTAAGTCCCTGTGCACAACATTGCTTCTGTGTAGATAAGCCAATCCTGATATAACATCCTTCATGATAAAGCCCTGCATATGCTCGAAGTTCTCGAAATCACATAGATCGTCACATTCCTGTAGAAGTTCCCCAAGATTGTTTATAGGCTGCTTGTCAATCGATAGCAACTGGAACTGGAACTCCATGAACTCCAGCAGCATCGACGAAGATTGTTCATTAAAGGCTAAGAACTTGACGATGTTGTCATGTCTGTGGCTACAAATAAGCCTAGCTTCCTTCAGGACAAGAGCCTTTTCATGCCGTTGCTTTCCTAGACTCGTTTTCACAACAACTCGATTGCCATTCTTGTTGGCCACATAGACAATGCCATAGGTCCCCCTGCCTACTTCACGAAGGCTGCTTAGTTCATTTTCCTCGAAAGAAGGAAGATCGTGTGTCTGAGGCTTCGTTTTCAAGGTGATCGGAACTTTGAACATGATGAACTGTCTGAAAGAGAAAACATGTTGTCATAAATTCCCTCATTCACTAAGTTGGATGTTGTTCTGGTCATTATCGCCTAGATGTACCCAGTCTTGTTAAAAAAGTAAAAGACATCAAACATTGCCTTGCCATTATCTGTGATACTGGCCCAAAGATTAAGTATCATACACCCAAATGGCCTCCTTTCTGCTGGATAGTCACGCCAAAAGGGTGGATGTCATCCTGGGTAAGGAAAAGATTGACCCAGGACGGTGCTGGGTAAACTTTGTCCGGGCAAAAGATTTTTAATCTCTTATAAGATTTGATACAGGTAACGTAGAAGAGAGCAACTGGTACCAGCATAAACTAGGCCTATATATTCGATAGTGAAGGTCGCACCTCTCTAGCATCAATGGTTATTGCGTAACAGGCGCTAAAAAAAACTCCCAACCAGATGCTTTTTGACATTTTTTAGACACTTTTAGGCCCTACTTGACAACAAGTTCATGTGGATTTCCCATTTTAATGGTAAATTATATTATATTATGAGGCTTGGGACCTTAATTAGGCCTATTTAATGTGAGATGGCCAGTGCATGACATGCATCAGCACATGCATTGATGCATGTCATGTGCATGCATAGAGATGGACACACCCACATCATCATCATCATCATCATTTCCATGCTACTTATCAGAGAAAACCATCCTAAATTCACCTAAGAAGATGTTCCAAAGAATCCCCTAATGTTCATAAGAATGATCCCCTAGCAACTGACACAATCAATGGTCAATCAATGCTGTAAATTCAGCAGATTCTACAATGTTCTAAGGGCCTAAGTCCTTCAATGTATCCACCATCTTGTTTATTGATTTTTTTTGTGGACTCTGTGACCTCCCTAGGCCCAGCTGCAGGGACCAAAGTATTAAAGGGACCATCTCAAACATTTCGTCGTGCCCGAAAGAATGCATGCTAGGGAAACCCTAAAGTATGTATTCCAACCATGGCCTAATAGCCCCCCCCCCCCCTTTTCCCGGGCCCACCCACATAAGTGAGACCAGGATAACGATAGGGCAACATATATATCATTTTTCCTTACCTTATCCAATATCTTGTCTCTGTGGTCTTTGAATCCGATGCAAACGCAAGTGATGGACGGAAGTGACTTCTGTTCAGAATGTGATAATTCTCCAGATGATATTCAAGGACCAGCTAACTCAATCCAAGCACATGAGGTCAGTGGTGCTTCTCTACCAAGAAGGCTACAAGTCCACTTGCATAATGATATGATGTAGGCCTATAAGACAGATACAACACTGTACTGATAAAGCTTCAGACTAACAAGACCGTATCAGCTCAGTCTTTATGTATTAATTAATGTATAATACGAGGTTGAAATAAGATAGGATTTAAAACAGGAAGTACATACAAAAGAACAGAGCCCTCTCATAGAAATGACCCAAATATCCATTTGATCCCAATCCCCAAGGTACTATATGTTTATACAAGGGTTTAATTCTAGAATGGATATCACAGTATGGTTAAAGGAATTGAACCCGAGGCGGAGGACCTTGGTTGAGTTACCAAGACACTCTCGGGTGGAGCTAAAATACAGTCCAAACCCGAGCCGATAGGCGAGGGTTTGGACGAAATTTTACTTATAAAATGTACTGATAAAATTGTACTGATAAAATGTAGGCCTACTTGACATGCAATCCTACCTTCATACGAAATAAGAACAACCCAAACGAATTATGAAAAATAACTCCAATGAACGTAAAAATATGAATTGGGAATAAGGATTATGAATACGGTATTCAAATTGAAATCAAGAATAAGAAAATGAAAAGATGAAAACACCGCAAAAGAAATGAAAACACGAATGATTTAGGTTGCCACGACTAAAAGGTATCACTGACTCGAGCGAAACGGTAGCCCGATGCACAGAGCATGAAAGATAAAATAAGAATGTTGAAAGAATCGAGTCATCTTTGTTATGTTTCCTGAAGCAGGAACCAAAAAGCCCACTATATATACGTATGTTAGGACGCCTCCATCTATCGCGACCTAGTAACCCGGCGGTATAATAATCGCCACTCCTTACATGTGGCCGCAGGTGATATTTGCTGTTACAGCCATGGCCAAATTAAGTTTTTTAACCTTTATGACTGACTGGTCAATTGAGATATGATTTTTTCAAAGCAAATTGAAGTATAAAAAATTATATTTTATTTGCCGACACTTAAGGCGTTTTGAAAAAAGAATAAAAATTCCATATTGATCATTTGACGTCTGATCTAGTATTTTTTAACCTGGTGAACTTTTTGAAAACTTCGATCCATGTCGAGTAAACACTTGAATGCATAATTGCCGCGACGACTGAGGTGTCGCAGCGACCACCTGGCTCATACTCATCCCGAAAGATATCTTAAACCTTTTTGAATTTTGCGCCACTTTCTTTCGTTTGCTTATCGGATGCTCAGCCTCGACCATGATAATTATCCAATACCGTATTAACTGCCCTCTGTTTCTCGCTGCATAAGACCAGCATTTTGAGATGTTTTGCAAACTTCCTCTATAAACTTAGTAGCGGCACAGAACCGACACAGGCACAGCTGCCATTAAAACTTGACTTTCCGTATCAAAAGTGCGGGATAACCAGCTAAACTACAATATCAAATGACACAACACTACAAATATTTGTTTCAACTGAATCGGTGTTGAAAATACCCCACTTCAGTCCCAAGTAGCTCAAAATCCTTGACTGGCCTTGGAAAACACTAAATAACTCAGCTGTCAAAACCGCGTGAATCATTGCACTAACATGCCGATCAAAGAGAACTAGCTTTTTTCTCGCTTCCTGAAAACGGGTAAGCTTCCGTGAATAGCATTCAGGTGTGTCCCATTATCTCCAATGACGAGGTAAAAAGGGAACTGGCTTGTAGAAACCTCAGTCATGAGGTGAACAAGGGAAGTCGAATAATGGATGGGCGAGCATGTTTGTGCTTCCGGGAGTTGATTTATATGGGTGGGAGCCGACGAATTCTAAACTGATATATATCGGATAGGATGCCAGTGAAGTACTTGTAATGCGCTGCTCTATCAGCGTCTATTTCGTTAAGTTTCCTTCGCTTGGGGGAAAAGTTAGTTTGTACCTTGAAATCTAGATGAAGGCTTTTTTATGTCAATTCATTCCTTAATCATGTCTGAATAGACTCTGTCCATACTTCTATTTTTCGAGAAAATCGACTGCATTCTCCTTCATCACTTGATCCTCGTAGCTACATTTATATGTCATATGAGTTATCATGATAGTCCAGGAAACTTTCGACAGCGTTGACGAAGTTGTCTAAACACAACCAGTTTCAACACCACCCCATCACATCATTCACCAACGATTGTCCGTCGGTCGACATGTGAAGGTTATTCAGTGCAACCAATTACTACATAAAGATACTGGAGGGTTTGTACTTAGTTTTTCTTGCCAAAGAAAGTGCGTTAATAAGTTCTAATGATAAGTTAAATTCACAGTCTAGACTGAAATCTTTTGAACAATAATACATGTATATACTAAAACCGAACCTGACTGTTGCATTGACACGTTAATTTATTGGTAATGACTCGCCTAATAAAACTCAGAAGTTACCTGCCATTTCAAATGATTTTCATCATAGCGCTAATTGATAAAAACTACTCATAATGAGCTGGGCTAATTGATGCTGCACGCGGACTAAGTTTCTCAAAATGAAGCGCCTCGCTTGAATAACAATGTACCATAGTTTAAACGTACTGGTGACAATAGGCCAACATCGAAGACAATTGTTAGTTATTGCCTCGCCTTGTGTTACTAAACATCGAAACACTACGTGTCAAGTTTTATCACCTAACGTTCAATGAACGCTTCTCTTAAAAATTGAGGCTTTCAGTTCTCGAAAATCTTTTCGGTGTTTTTAGAATGGGGGTGACAATCGCAAATTGCATGACTGACACGAAGGGCAACGATAATGGCTTAACGAATAGATGAAGTTGTTCATCATATGAGTTGTATGCGTGGTGTTGGTTAGATGCTTCCATCTTCGGTGTGCTTTTATCTGTCCATAGCTTGGGCTCCAGGGCTGCCTGCCCGCACACCGTTGCTTGCACACGGCACCAAGGTTCCGATCCCAGGTTTTATCTCGGAGTTTTTTCTTTTTAAACTGGTTGCCTGGAAGACTCAAGGAGGCCATTCTCCGCCAAGAAGAACCGTTGAAAAAGCTTGCCCATCTTAGAAACATACACTATACGCTGATGAGTGCCCCCATGGTGGCCAAGTAAAGGTATTAGACACTTGAGTTTCTAATCAGTGTAAATCATCTCCATCATCTTCACAGGTGCAGCTGCTGAAGTGGAAGATGTCTTTCTGTGACGCTTTGTTGACAAACAAGACTGAGACGTCTGCAATATTCCACGTCTCATCGAAACAACTTCGTGTCCAGGTGGAGGAAACTATAGACATAACACTCCAGTGGTGAAAGAATCCACAACCTGGTATTGAGGTCACATGGGCTCCGACCATTTTGATCCGTTGCTGATATCATATTCAGTCCAGAAGAAACACCACAAATCAATATTTGTGTAAATATAGATGTCGCCACCTGTGAAAACAGATCCACTGATAAGAGATGAATCAGATCATGATTGGTAATGTTTTTAGAATGGAGAATGCAAGCGTAAGAAGCTGGCCAATGAAATGGCAAAAACCACGCCACCTCAACCTTTATGACAAGCGCGTTACAAGCATACTCTGCCGTACAGCCAGGAAGAACAGTCAATTGGCTACATGCTTTGTTACTGTGTGGGGGGAGGGGAAGAGTGCACATTTTAAGGCCGACGGTATGTAAACGATACAATATCGTGCCCGAGTGGCACGGAAAGACCCGTTCTTACGAAAATGGCATCTTGCATTGGCATCATTAACTGTGTCTGAGACTGAAATGTGTTTCATCCAGATTTACGGTCTCCCCCAAACAGTTTGTTTGCCCTGCTTCCTACGCCCCCCCCCTCCCCCCCCCCCCCCAGCCCCTAGAATTGGTGTATCCACCCCCGACCGAGAAAGTCACATTCATCAACGGCAAAGAGTGATCATACCGACAGCGTTTCGGCCTTCCCTCAACAGATGTATCAGTATAAAAAAGTGCTTCGTGATACTCTGATAGTTTTGATTTCTGCCCAGCAGTCGTCCATCAATAGCTCACACCTTGCAACCTATATTGATATCCTCACATTCAGAGTGGCTAATTTTGAATGGTTAGTCATTGACGTTTTAATGATTATCGGTTGGGGATACGACGCTAGCTATGATGGAATATACGTTGGCTTTCCGTTTGTTCAGAAAGAGCATCAATGATACTTTTCAAAAAGATCGGAGCTGCTTTTGGCAAAATATATTGAGATCAGTCGCATAATATTGGGCAGAAATCAATTGTTTGTCATGGCACGTACATGCAGCTAGCCATCAAGTTTTTTATGAGTCAAAATGTAGACTGGAAGCGGGCGGTCACGGAGTGGTCCCATGCCAACATTTTCTCGAAATAATAGTGAGGACTTTAATACTTTTATAATGCATTCAAGGTATAGACATAAAAGACAAACTAATTAACAAAAGGAGCAGCTACGAAGCGTATCACATAGTCTTCGAAATCTAAGAAACGTGGAGGTAACAAAGTTTGGAAGCGTGGATTCGAACCCACGACCTCTCCGTAAGAATAATCTGACCACCACGCCACCCCGCCACTGGAAACACTCTTCAATCGCTGTCAGGGTGAAGAAATGACTTCCGCTATCAATGTTCCACTGGTGCGGATCTCGGAAGGGGCGCCATGCTGGTTTTAAGGGTGAATTGAGCGTTCTTCAACGGGGACCAGGGCGCCCCCGCAGCATTTACCACTTGCCAGTATTCAAGCCCGTTCCTTAGAGGATTCAGGAGACAGCCTACTTGTAGATGATGTGAAACTGATCTAACGTAGTATCATATCATAGCATGACTAAGTTAACTAATATCATAAGAGTCAGATAGTTAGTGAGGCATGGATTGTGTTTTTCTAGATAACACATTCGTTGCCAAGTGTTCGTCTACCTCCCTGAGGTGAGAGAACAGGTAGAAAGATACTCCATTCTTTGATGTGGCAGAGAAGACTTAGAGACCAATGTAAGCTGGCTACTGCTTGAGCGATACAAAACAACCACAGACGCCAGACTATCGCCTCCTGCACAAATGCCAGCAAAGCATTCCCATCCACTTACCTGAGGAGGACCGAAGGAACCTGGTCGGAAGCCCATTTTGTAACACATAGGAAGGAGGGACTTGTGTCTACACTATGCAGAAACCCATAACGTCTATAGAGGCCCGCTTCATTTGGTCAGGAAGGAGAGAATGGGTCAAAACGCCTTGATGAGGCAGAAAAGACAAGCTTTGAATGAAACATGCGCCTTTCACGTGGTCTCAAGTGGTCCAGTATACCTTCCAAGAGGTGGCCGAGTTCAGTCCCATGTCCAAAGAGAACTTGGCATTGCGCATATCATTTTCTTCTCTGACTTCCTCTTCTTCTGAATTTAGATTAAGGTTACTCGTAGCAACAAAGGATTGGTTGTTTGCTGCAAGTCTTCGTCGGTTCCCCGCAGTTTTGTCTTCAGTGACGTACGTGCGCACTAAAATTCAACATGATTTGAGAGGGAGAGACACCGGAGAAGGGCTAACTGACCCGACCAGGTAAACCACTCACAGTTAATGGAGCGCAAGGCTTGGGAAGAATATTCAATTATCAATGCATGATTGTTTTACAAATATTTGTGGGACGATTCGCTTAGATAAACCGGTAAATCGTTTGCTGTTATTGGTACTTTCAGCTGTGAACATTTTACAAGATAGGGGTAATTCCTACAGTGGTATAGAACCCTGCTCTGTACACTGCTCTTTGTTGATAATGCCACATCGGCTTTGAAACGAAGGGAAGACTAGAGTAGTGCCTTTGCAAAGAATAGTTCTCACTAAAGACTAGACACAACTGACTACCGAACCACGTTTTACTAGCTACCAGTTTTGGCGAAGAGTTCTTCAAATATCAAATACACACTTATGCAATTTGATACAGTTAATAATTCTTGATAGCACTGTGTTCGTTTTCAAATTGAGTACCGACATATTATTGACACGAATTCATGCTTTATCTCATTTACAAGTGAATACTTGGAATATGCTGACACAATGCAACGTTCCCACGATTGGGGCAATAAAGACTGGCATCATTACCATTTGGCAGCTTTTGCTCGGTGCAAGATAATGATCATTGTCATAAAATGATCATACAATAGCGTAAGAATTAGTACCAGGACACGAACCGACTGATACTAGTTAAGAGATCGAAATTGAGACGATATCGGAGACTCCTGATCTTTGGCAAACTGCCGGTTTTGATTTGAAACATGCAACATCATCATGACATATACGTCTAATGCCGCCCCTGGTAAGAACCCCCCCCCCCCCCCCACACCCTTGACTCACTCAAAAGGAATTGCTGTGGCATCGGATTTTCATTACGTCTGCAAAAAACAATATTGCAACCAGTCGCCGAAACTTACAGGTGTTTTACATGTAGATGAGAATAACAACTGCACAAGTTTAATTTTTTTTCAAAACGTTCACATCATTAATCTTGTTTTTATTTTTTGAATCGGCAAAGGTTAATACACAGGAAAATACAAGATCGGGGGATCAAAGAAAGAAGTATTCTGCGAAACTTGAACTTTTTTAGTCCCAACATTCACGTAACTGACTTAGCTTCACGTGTTTTTGATGTTTCATGCTTTTGATTTTGCATGTTTTTGATGTTGAATGTTTAAGTCGGTACATGTTTAAGATTTGAAATTGCCTGAGGATCAGACAACATCCCCCGGACATTGAGCATCCACCTGGGTAAAATCACCAGTTAGATCAGACAGTTCAGCGATAAAGACGTCGATAACTCACACTTAACGAGAGCCGCCTGGTTTCGTTTATAAAAATGGAAACAGGAGAATTACCTAGTATGCCTGCCTTAGTTGAGTAGTTTAAAGCGAGAAAAGGGCGTCGATATTATATATGATAACAATAAAATTAAGTGTAATCCAATGATATAGACGAATATTAAGAGTTTGGGTTCTTTGGGGGATTTTTTTTACCCTCCGAAAGCGCTAAAAAAATATCAAAGGAGTCGAATAGTTTTACTTGCAACTTATTGATTCCAAATTGGGACATCGTTTGATAGGATACACGATATAAAACATGTAGGATAATTTGGGTTTTTGTTTCGCGTCGGGGAATGAAATATAGCTTCATGCTCTAGCCTAGGGACGTTTTTTAAGTGACATTCTCCTCTCTTACACACATTCCGTCACCATTATGCCTACGTGTACATGCAGTTATGTTTTCTCCGCATTGAATTCTCACAGGCGACAGAATCTCAACACTTCAGAAAATGGCCACGGTAAAATATGTTTTTTCGTTTATCAATTGCCATTCCAAGCTAACCCAGGATGTAGCTAACAGCCTATCCCTGTGGCCAAATTATCAAATGATAATATTTTCATAACAAATCGGCAAAATATAAAAAGTGGTATATTATCTAGCTGAGTCATTGGGCACTCTCAGCATGTCACGATGTTATGACCAAAGACCGCATTGGGTAAATATTGCGGAAAAAATAACAAAATAGCAAAGCCTGTAAAAAAGATATCAAGTGTCTGATAAATTCCATTAATGTTGTTCAGAGTTTGAATACATACGTTCTTGGTTTTATCAACATACTGGATCTATACATTGGTTTTATGTATCAACGTCCCCGTTACCTGCATGAGGACATTCCCCAGGAATCATTGTTGAGAAGATGTACAAGCACTGGGGAAGCGCATAGCTGACAGTTTCAAAATGGATTTGGCAGAGGCCTTGGTAGGCCTACACAAAAGTTTCAGGTGGAGACTCAGCCCTGCAATGCCCCTCTTTTGTACCAAAGCTCTGGACTGAAGATGACCGTAGGGCCTAAAGGATGCGGCCTGGTCTAAACATATCCACGAGGGAGGTCTATGAATACTAGTACTACAGTCCTTGGCATTGACTAATTACTGTGGCTGCTCTGGACACCAGTTTATATCACCAAAGAAACTCGTGCCCAGGCACATGGCAGAATATCATACCAAGCGCTGTATGTGATGTTTCAGTCATAGAGCTTCCACCTGAGGGCGAGCTTGTGGGTAATGTTGATTGTTATGGCCAAACCCATGTATTACTGCGAAGACGCACATGAATTTGAAGGTTCAAGGTCACCCCACTGGTGAACAAACTACGATTGGCGGAGAATAAGAGTCACGTGATCGACAAGAGTTCCAAAATGGCGCCAATCTGTCATGCGGACTCAAAACACCTTTGCTAGATACGAATCATTTATTTTTTGTCAGATAATGTATATATCTTCTTGTTATTTTTATTCGATGGCTAGTGTCACCGACATGCTACGGTATCACGCTTCAAGTCAACGCGAACAGAGTCAACCGCACCTATACATGTATATGAAACAATGAATGTAAAAGCGAGAGTGCCCCACGAGAATACATATAACATAATTCTCAATATTTCAGTTCAGCGTTTCCTACTCACCAATTATTTGTCCTGCAATACGTCTGTGAATTCTCTCAAAAACAAAACAGAATCATGCTTTTCGTTCCGAAATGCTTGGCACCACGAATGACCCGGACTGGTCAAGGGGGACAGCAGATGTCTACGAATACTGTTGGCGGAACTAAACTATGCCCACATAGGCCTATAGCATTGGAATGCCAAAAAAGGAAAGAATTATTTTGAACAACGAAACACCTTTGTTATAATAGCATGAAATATGATTTAGGCCCTGTAATCTTCTCTTTACGCAACTGTCTAGCCACAAAATTGTCAACATCTGATTCGGATCCTCTGTAAAAGGATTGAAGTCAGAAAACCCATTTGTCCGGTTTTTCAACTTTCGAAGTACGACAACAGACAATGAAGTGTGATCATCATTGTATCCACTGCGATACGTTGTTGACAACGCGATCTGACCATTATTACGTAAAATGTGGTAACAACATTACGAACAAGTGTCGCAAATTATGAAGTTAATAATCAATTGGATTATGATCGTGATGATTGGAGACATGAAAACAAGTGGCTCTTGTATAAACTGTGACATATGTGAAACGAAGAAGTTGCTGACTGTTAAGTGTTGACCATAGGCACCATTATTTTGGCTAGAACTTGAAATCCTAAAGCAATTATAGGTCTTTAAAAACGAAGTGAATGCCAATTTCAAGGGTGGGAGTGTGTTTTAAATGGCCATTCACATCATTTTGAAGGAGCTCTAATTGCTTTAGGATTTAAGGTTCAAGCCAAAATGGGGATGCCGATGTTCAAGGGAAACATCTGCATGTTTGCGTTATGCGCTCCCATGTGTTCTAGGTATACATCATACCTCAACAACGAAGACTGTATCATGCCCATGTTTAAAAAATTTGCCTAGAGATTCGATACGCCAAATTGCCCTCTTGCGATGTTATTGTTGTAATTGGATAATAACGTTGTTGCGGAATACATCGTCACTCTCATAGAAATATTGTCGAAATATATAGTAAATGTTATATTCTACCACTGCTGCGGCTTTACATACTCTAACGTATTGATGTCATCTGGTCCCCCATCGATAGAAAATGGTGGGTATTGAGTATGCACTGCACAGACATTGTATTTCAGTGATAAATGCATTGGTGAACACAGAAAAAACTTGTGAAAAAAACTCAAACGCAAATAAAATGTTTCAGATTAGCTTTGGAAAAGACGTCAATGCTGTAAATATTCCTACTAAATTGACCGAAAGTTGGCTTAATCCCATCAAGTTCTTGAACAGGTTAGTCTGGGATAATATTGGATAAGTCTGCTGAACTTATACTTAAAATCGTGTTTGTCCTTCGATCAGGGGCGCAGGGTGGTCAAAACAGCTGTTTTAGTTATTATAGTTAGCAGTGGGGGCTTAATGAGGGGTCAATCGTACACCACTGGGAGGTTACGTTGGCCCATGTTGCGAAGCATTGCACCATGTTATCTTTAGGCTACACACACGTCGCCTTGCATCGTGCTTTTCTCATGTTGTTTTCAATAGACCGATGGTAACTAACCTAACAGTGACACCTTATAAATATGAACTGGAATCTTTCTGTACGGTACATGTATTTACTACAGAAGGATTTTGAATGCTAAACAGCTAATGAAGGGTTGCATTAAAGCTACACTAGGAAGATTTGTTGGTGTTATAGAAAAGAAATAGATAGAGACGTGTAGTTGTCTCATGGAGGCCTACTGATTTTTGTGAACTGGTGCGGCACTTCGCGATATGCGATTTCATGTATTTTGTATGATCGTAGGACAAGGCTTCTTGGGTAGCGTCTGTATCATCGATATTTAACACCAGGTCGAACTCTATACAGCATGACTGAGCGGCCATGTTACTGTAATATAATATTGATTTAAGTTATACAAATCAATTTAACACCCCCGCAACATATGTCAACAAACCTGGAGTTCGTTCAAATCATGAACCATTGCCTGGATACGTTTGGTTTTAATTGGCAATTACTGTACTGATGGTGGGTTCACACTGATAGTCCTAAGCTATCTTTCATCAATGGCTGGAGGATATCAAGGACGTTTTATAGATAACTTCCTTGATTTAATAGAGGCCTGGATCTGCCGGGTTATTTGGTGTCTTCGTAAACACCAAGAACACATTTGCCGATTATTCTTGCGGATGTCTAGATTTGTAATTCACATCGATTATGACTGTTCGTCATCCTGTAAAAACAAGAGTCAGTCGTATCCTTCTCCCCTCGCGCACGTTACACGTTATCAGGCTCGGTCTTTAATGCCGAGTGTTGCCCTGAATTTCAGGATGGACTGCACGTACATGTTTACTTCCGCATCACAGTTCCAATCGACCAATATGTTGGCTGGTTCGCTGCATTTCTGATGATAGGCAATTATTATTAGTCAATCAGTTGTTAATAAACGTTACAGAGATAGCTATGCAATGTTAGGTAGCCACCACTGCATTAGAATCTGGCGAGGTATTCACTATCCAACCTTTCCATCACTGCATTTCCTATTCGGATGTTTTGAAACATAGACCTGGTATTTCCTTGTAACAACTACACTGATTTCGATAGTATGCATTAAGCTCGTACATGTAATGTACCACACGTAGTATGTAGGTTGACATCAATGCCAGATTGTCATATTTGTTATTCTTATCAATAATATGCGTGTTTATTTGAAGCCATAATACTGTACGTATGGGTTAAGCAAGTAGAGGAGAGTCAAATTAAAAACAGAAGTTTACCAAAAGCCTTTGATAGGAACTGCATATATTTTACCGCAGGCTAAAACACTGTGCTAACTACAGTTTTAATTTTGGTGCTTTTAGTCTTTGGTTGGTAAACGTATATGCCCGTCCCTTTTTTGTGCTGCACTGTGTCGTAGTCCTAGATTTTGGCATAAGTTAGTACACTCCGGCTTTCAACGCTCATCGGCTTACATAAACCGAACTCACAATATACGTACGTGTATTATGCATATTCTCACACCACCTCCAGAAGAACATTTTTGAGCTGATATTTCGAAGGGCTCTCGCTAGTGATATTGAGTGGGTTGTAATTGTTCACGTGAAGTCTTTTTCGTACGCTAACGAAATATTAATGAAATATAAGCAAAAGTTTTGAGCAAACCAAACTATCTATTTGTTATGTGCAACTAGTATACTTACATGACTTAGGGCACACCATTAGAACACACCATTACGTCGACACCCACTGCCCTTTCTAATTAGCTATGAAAAGTTTGTTTTTCGGATCATGGGTCGGGTGGGCAAACACATTTGCAACTCTCAAGCGAGCGAAAGCAGTGGGGCCTTACCAGGAGATTCTCTATCATGAACTCTGGCATTGACAAGTTGGCTCATTAACAACAAGTAGGCCTACTTTCGACGATTCAAGCATCTTCAAACTAACAACAATGATGCAATTTGTGTCCAAATCACGTAATATGATATTAAAATATATGTCAACCTGGACAGACAATGAAAAAACAGGTGTCCCGACAAGGTTTTTGCCGTAAGAGCGTACTAAGGTTACATTAGTAGCCTGCTGGGATGCATCCTGAGGAGATCCGGGGTTAAAGTTCGTTTCTCCGGCCCATATTCCATATTTGCCAAATTCCACATTCGCCATTTCCACATTCACCATTTTTAAATACAGCCTTTACCCCCTGCATAGTTGAAATGGATGTCGAAGGTGCCATTACCTTGAACTACCAAGGGTATACATTCACTGCGCCAGTCGGGCACAACTTCCTGGTCGCGGAACCTGGGCCCGGAATAGTGTAATCTCTGACCTAATATATATCATTGAGATATTCACGGAGAATAGTGTAGGGCCTAGCATAGTCACAATGCCGAGGATTGAATCCACCTCGAACGTCAGCACCTATGATGTGGAAAAGACGAAACCAAGGCACCGCAAAAGTGGTCCTGAATGGGTGTTCCCAATTTGTACTAATTGGGCTAATGCTTAAATAAGGTCTTTCAACCAAATGACACAAAATTCTTTCATTGTTTTATACACACTTATGACATCACCATTGACGAAAGACCACCTGGCCTCACTAATGTGAAAAAGAAACATTTTAAATATAATTACGCTGATGCTGTCCTTGTTGTTAAGGTAATAGGCTAAGCCTGGGGAAAGGACCCTTACCCCAGGCTTGGCCTAACCTGGTGATGTAGTGGTCCAAAGGAGCGGCCCTTCCTGACTATAATAAAAGCAGGTGTGTGTCGTTCGACGGTTAACATTTTCAGCCAAGTAATTTGTCAAAGTTTCCGTCAAATTTTTCGAAGGTCAAAGTGAACGAAGACATTCAGTGTATGTGTTATAGGAATATAGCCCTTTCCATTCGTTCGGCAAAAAAATTAAAAGCTTGTAAAGCATTGGTGTCATGCGCTTCTAAAATCTGACGATCAGATATTTATTTATACATGTATTACAGTGTTTTTTAAAATGTGGCGAAACAATTGGGCAATATTTAAGTATGAATGTCAGTAAAGGCCAATTATTTTCTCAAAAATCGTTTAGAAAAATAATTAATCAATAACTTACCAGCCAGTTAATATACCTCGTCATGATGAGGCCCTGTCCTATCTTTGTATAACTTATCCTTTCCTTCCCGCGCGGGCCACGCGTGGACCTTACTCTAACCCCAATACCGAAACATTCGCCACACCAACTACCACGAAGTGATAAACCCGCCCAATGAAATGATGGTTCACCAACTTCAGAAGTTATTCACTCTCGTAAAAAAGTCCATAGGCACTTAGGGTTAGTCACCGCCTTAAAGATGGTCCGCTGTGAGTACCGCGCGGGCCAGCCGCTAGCCATAACCGCCAAGTTCAACTGAAGGTACTCATACCGCTCTGCACTGTTTGTTATATTCTCGGTAGTGTAACTGGAATTCCCAAGCGCTACAACCAATGAAGTCAGTCAATGGGTCTGTAGTGTCGATATATTTGTGGTTATGTTTACGGCTTTTCATCAAGTTTGCATGATATGTCGGCAGTGAAACGAGTTTTGGTGCAATATTTTTCAAATAAGACATCCCGAAATATTTTGTGCCTGTATGTTCCAGTCTGATACCAATTATCAAAAGATTTTGAGGTATTTTTTGTGAACAATTTGACTTTTTTTTCTTTTTTCTCACGATACATTCTATGCATACATTCTCTCATCACGTTTGCAAATATCGGGGGACTAAACTTTTTTCGTTTTTGCAACAATACTACTTCGTGTTGAAGTCTTTTTTGGTACGGTACTGGTGCTTTTTCACTTCATCGCATTATCTGCGCATTCTTTCCGTAAAACTTGTAGTTTTATAATTAATCGAATTATTGGTCTCGTTGATTTATGTTGTACATTTTAGTTACAGTCCCGGGCAAATCACATTTGGTATCCATTAATGCGCGTTGTTACGCGACATGTGTTCGGTAGTTGCGCATAGCCTGCACACTGTACCCTGCGCGCGGGTTTCCCGAATGAAGAGCATGACGTCATCTGCGTAACTCAGCACACCTTTATTTCTCTCTCGGCTCAGTAACCTTTCATAGATGTCCGTTCAAATGAAATCTATTATAATGTTTGGACAGACAAATGATGTCCCGAATGAACCTCACTATTAGAAATAGAGAGGTTCAACATGATATAAATGTGGTTTTGGTATACCTAATACAATTGACTGTGAAAATCCTCCTTTCTTGTACCTGATCATGGTTATTTCAAAATTGTTCAGCATGCAGCATTTCTGTTGTGTCAAAATATTCGTGGTTTGACTACGTCCACTTAACATCAGTATAAAAAGTACCTACTGTCATTGTTGTCGGACAAGTACTGTATCTAATGCATTCAAACATATTGCAAATCAATGAAATACAATTTGCATGGTATTCTAATGAGCCAACCTTATTTATTTACTTCTACACTGTACTTTTTTTGTATTGGGTAACTCAAGTGAATTTTCGCAATCGACCTAGGTGTTTTTTCTCAAATCTGGCATACCACGTCTGAAATTGTATCACCAAGGAATTCAATTAGAAACTTCAATCGACCAATGATTTTTAAAAAACGATTAATGATTTAAATCACGCGGCTCTTGTGATGCAGGTTACGGCCTCAAAAAAATAAATGGAACATCACATTTATCCTATTTCCGAAGGCCTGCTGGGTCACTTGTGGATACGTTTCATCCCCTATACGCTCGGTTGTTCAAAAGCACAAAAGCCGCGTTATCTCCTAACGACGTTATCCTTAAGGACGTTGCATGTATACATGTATATCTTTCAGTTAATCCCATCAACATTTATATGTAAAGACTTAACGGCGCCGTTAAAGCAGCAACATCTCAGCCCTGGCCTTTAAAGTGATCTTTACCCGGCCTTCTTGCTGTGACCTGGTCCTCATAAGACCGCGGTGTCTTAGATAGCACATTGGGCTCACACGGCACCTTCAAATGCACTGTACACATGACGATGCATTGAGAACAAGCGTAAAAAAGGGACTCGAGTGCTCTGAAAAATACCTTTTCAACAATTCTCGAGCAGCGACTAATTCAGTGTTTAGCAACAGCGTTATGTGGAAACCGCCACTGGTCGCTTGTGCAAGTTGTCAATGCATTACTTGACACTGTCCTGTCTCTCATTTGATGGATTAAAACCCCAATCTTATCCGGTATCGAGTGCCAGTGCACAACCGAAAGCACGGTCGTTTTCTACCAGACACCAAGGGGTGCATTTCAAATGAATGCTTCTAGAGACACTGGAGCAGTACACAAAACGCCTGGAAGCTAATCTTGAAGGAAAACTGGATTCTTTACACGTATACGTATAGTACATTGGATCTCATCCAATACTTGTGTTTACTTATAACGATTGGATAACTATTTTGGGTGTGAACGTGGGGGCGGGGGGGGGGGGGTATGTTCAGTGGAAGATCCAAAGGTATATTTTAAAACCGGTTTGTATGCTTTGAGGTCAGCAAGTAACAACATCCTACTATATTATCAGACAATTACTATGCCAAATGAACTAAATAATATGTTACAAGGGTAGTGCCAATTGTAAGCGTTGATACTCTCCAGCATATCCAGATAGATATCAGACTGGAAAAAAGCATTTTAGATATCTAATCGGCATCTTTATAGCCAAGTGAGTCATGCAAATCATGACTTAGTACTATTTGCAAAACATGCTCAGAGGTCGTCTTATCTGGTCAGACCCATATGGCATGTTGAACTAACTTTTTTAAAGTTAACAAATCTTACCTGGAAGTGATTGAAAAAAATGCAATGAATTTATTGCATCTATGAAGGTAACGAGAACCAAACGGATTCTTATTCTCGTTCTCATCGTATTTCACTATCAACCAATCGTCACGCTCTCTGTTGGTAAAACTGCCGACTTGAAAAGTCATAATTGAACATTTATACCAAGTATGTTGTTTGCTCAGCCAAAAACCAGAAATTCTGTTGTAGATTCAAGAAGCATAAATCTTTAGGCGAACAGTTACACGAATCGTGATTCTTCTGCATAGCACGATAATTCATTGCATAATGTACCTCGTTGAGAAGCATTTGCCGTGGTGCTCAAGCAGAAATTAAGTGGGAAGGTAATTATAATCTGTTTCTCTCCACAACTTGCCTACAGATTTCGCGCGAGCCCCATAATGGACTTGGAACTCTGATGGAGACCAACTAACTTTTTTCAAAATCAAAAAGTCGAGATTTTTCAATTAGAAGCAATGCAATAACAGCTACAGGAGAACGGCTGTTGGAACACAGGCAACACGAATCTCACCAAGATGGCGGGGCTGTTCTTACCGCCACGCGTGGGTCATCACATAGATACTGGGTGGGGAAAGACCTCGCTTTTATCATGATTATTATTAAATGATGATGATGGTCCATGATTGCGATGATGAACAATGCGAAGTTCAACCGAATTTGAAAATGAAATACAGGCTTACCTAATTTTTAGATAGGCGCTTTGATATATTCCACTATATTGTGCTGTCCTATAAACACATCCAGTCGCCACCACATCACACTGGAAGAAGAGACCTGTATAGATAAATCGGCTACTTGATATTGAATATTGTTCTTCACTGATAATCAATGAAATGAGACCATGTCAAAAGTTTGGATGACATGTAGGATTAAACACTTTTATCTTCAGCTGACTCATATCAAATTTATTTATTGCGCCGAAAAAATGTAGCTGGATTTTTGTAGTTTAGTTCAAATATGCCATTTGCTGGTCAGCGTCAAACAAACGAAGTGTCTCTTCCTCTGATATGGCTTGTTTGTTAAACTTAAAGATAGACAGGGGTCAACGATGTTGACACTACCGGGCCATATTTTGGGCTGTTCTACTGTTTCGTTGACAAGGATGAGAGACTAGTGTTCTCACACCATACACCTCGCGCTAAGTGCTACCGGCCCATTTTCTGGCGTTTTACACAGCGCAGGGTGGACTTCAAATGTGGGGTGTTCAAAAAAGCCTAGAAAGCGGTCTAAATTTGCAGGTTGTTCTCGCTTGCGTGTTTTTGCCTAACCGCGGCCCTTTCAGTAAAGACAGTCTAAAAATCGTAACTAATTTTTTCTTCCCTCTTTCCAGTTGGTTTTCATAACCCACGAAATCACTCGCGACAACCTTGTTCACAAGGACAAGCTACTGATATTCGCGAAAATGGGCCCTGATGGACCCAGGGTAAATGCGCGTAACGACCATGAGGTCCCTGATGAGGCCATTATAACTATACGATCTGGTCAAGTCCCAGGTATAAATGTACGTGCACTGGCTCCATTCGGACGACATGTACCAAGTCGAGTATTGGAAGCTAGTAAGGAGAAACAATAAGAGGAGTTCTCAAACACACACTCTTGAAAATAAAGGATACCAAGGAGCTATTGGGAAAAGCATTCAAGGGACTTTCAGTTGGCACAGACACAACCCCGAAATGGTACAAGAGAAATGAAACCCTTAATGGTTTCAGGAAAATGAAAAACAAATAGAGGTTTTTCCGAACGTCAAAGCTTTTAAATGTCTTTTCATTTCCTCGATAGGCCGTTTTGGGTTGCATATTTTTGCCTGGCAAACATGTCAAAACCCCTTAAGGCTTGGGTTTTCGGACATTGTCTAATTATTCTTACATATATACATGTAGTCACATCGAGATGGTCCCCGATTTCAATATTTATGTATATAGTACATTTGTACTTGATAAAATTCTGATCGAATGTTATTTTACAATTATCGTTGTGACATTGTAACTACATGTATTACGTCTGCTAATAAAACGTAACGAATTTATTGCCCATTGTTATAATCGTATTTATAAAATATTTTTAAAAATACGCCTGGTCATAGTTTCACCAAACTAGGCAAATATTTGATTTGATACTGTACTAGGTTTACTGGTAGTCCATGTAACTCTGTGCTTGACATTGATATTCAGTTTTTGCTTTCTGTCCAGACACTGCAGAGAGAACTGCCTTGGCACATGCTCAGAGATTGAAACTGAGGCTATGTGTGTGTTTCGACAATTTCTCCAACTTCACAGTGGAAAACTCCATATTTTCGCTCTCTGAGGAAATAAATGGAAGCCTCTGAACCCTCGATCTACACTTTTGTAACGTCCATTTCTTTGACTACGTCATATATACAAAAAGTGTTCGTGTGAGCACCCCACGATCAACTGATAAGCCCCCCTCCCCCCGGCTCTTTACTGCCCCGTTAGATCATGGTTTAGTCTAAATAATCCTGCTCACGGCTATTTCAATGTTCAAAATGCATGCATTCGCGATAGGAGCCTGGTGGACGAGGATATAGGTCACGGTCTGGGCGCGCCCGCCGAGGTCAGAGGCTACTATACTCTTTATAATGCTTCAGCATAGGATACCATGAATAGCGTTCCAGTTACTGCGGTTGCTACATGTACATAGATAGACGGAGGGGTCCGTCAACTGAGATCACACGCCGTTGATAGGGCCATGATGCAGATTGCCCACATCCGCGGACCGTGACCAGTTGCAAGTGCACTTTCTTAGTGATACAGTATCTTACAGATCAATGCTGGACAAATCGACCGTACATCCATTATACAGGTAGGCCCTATGTACGATAATCTGGACATGCGAAAGCAGCGAAAGATGGCGGGCCAGAAGAGGAAGACGATGCACGTGAGTTTAGTCGGCATTTTTTTGTATATCTCCACTCTTAGATTCGGTACCAGGTAAAAATCCCCCCCCGGTAAATATCCCCCCAGTAAATATCATCCCTGTCCTTTTCCAAAGAAGACACATCTTCTGTCGTTACAGACCATTGCCATTGGTATAACTATTTTATCCTAGAGTGGGAACATAGAACCCGGCGAACAAAGGGTTGAGCTCTCGTCCCGGTGTAGAAGTTTAAAATGTCCTAGGATAAAATGTCCGGGAACAAAGGATTCTATTATGCGCTTCAATCTCTGAGCTATTGACGGTCAGGGTCTCTACAGATTGAACCATATTGCAGAATACAATAGGGCCGGACACTTTTTCCAGGGGGGACACTTTTTACTTTTACGCAGGCCCTGTCGGCCCCTCACGCAGGCATGTCGGAGTGACATCTTGATAGAATGATGTCATTTGGCATGATGATTTGGACATCATTCAAATGATACCATTATATCAGTCACTATAGATGTTATTATGATATCAGTGACCTCATGTCAGAATGACACCGCAGAACGGCATTATGGGACATTAACTGACTGCTATCACCAGATGATGTCAGATTGATATCATTTTTTCAATAACGTCAGATTGCAATTACTATCAATTTCGATGACGTCAGATTGATATCATAATTTGTTTTAATGACAGACTGTTTTATGATGCGAAGTGATTATATGTCGTCACATTGGCCTCTCCATCATGGACTTATCAGAAACTTATCAGAGTAAGTATAGATAGATAGATAGATTAATCTATCCTTAATATCAGCTATGTATCTGTTGTTGTTTTTTCATTTAGTGGCTGTTGTTCTCATCGGGACTGTATTCTATACGATGCATTGTATAGGCCAGTTCAATGCATTTGAGTTCAAGATGTGCACACTATGTACTCGCAGAGACGTATGACAATGCATGGCGCACCTGGTCCAATCAGACTACTTCATGTCTGGGAGACAGCAGTACATGTATAGGCCTACCACATGGTATACAAAGATCGGAAAATTTGTTGCTTTTTATCAGTAATGTTTTAAGTTTTATACATTCATGCCTATCAATATATCAATGTACTTTTGCATAGGTTTTTGTAAACGAGGGTGCTGCAGCATGGACACATACGTTTAATACACTTAGGCCTACGATGCCTACCATTGGCCACGTTTAGAGCCAAATGCATTACACTTAAAGAGTGACAATTTCCATACTTCATCATAATAGTGATTGATGGTTTTAGGAAAGTTACATTCACGTTTTGCTGCTACTACAGGATGTGTTGATAAAACTCCGCTATGCTCCCACGGGACTCCCCTAACATAGCAGTACTCGACCTTCATGCTAAAAACATGAAGGTCCATCATGGCTGCGAACCATCGTCAGTACAAATGTGGTATTAACAACAGCAGTATTTCTGTATGAATCTGATGTTTTTTGACATAATCTAAAAAAGCATAAACCTTAGAAATAATGAACCCTGTATTTTTGCCCTACCTGTCGTTTCGCAACCTGCCTTTATGAGCATCACCCAACCTTGCTGTGAAAAACTCTCCACTGATGTCAAACTCCCCTAATGATGATCAACTAAACCCAGCTGGTGTTAAGCTTAACTAAATGTTAAACTCCACTGATATTGAACTTAACTGCATTCAAAACCAACTGATGCTAAACTTAACTGATGCTAAACCTTACTGATGTTAAACACAATTGATGTTTAACTCGGCTTATGTTTATCCCAACTGGTGGTATACTCAACTGATGGTAAATTCAACTGATGTTATTCTCAACTGATGTTAACCTTAACGAAGTTGACATTGTACTCAAATGAAGTTATTCTTAAATGACGTCCAACTCAACTGATGTTAAACTCAAATGATGTTAAACTCACCTGATGCTACACTCAATATATCATGCACACTGAGCACGTTTGTGATCATATCCTGAAGATGAATTCAGTTGTGACCTAAGCAGGTGAATGTCTTTCTCATGAATATACACAATACGTCGTCTGCCAACTCCCCCACTAATAACAGGTGTTCAGCAATGCGAAGAGGAATGTGATAAACATTGATGTATCAGACAACGTACATGCGACTGTATTGTTGTCATTGCATACTCGGTGTAACATAATGTCAGTGTTCCCTGAATTTCGGTGTTTCGCGTATTGTTCCCCTACTCACAGTAGCCGTCCACCTACCAAACAAAAACTATTTAAGGCCAGACGAACTGTATAGGGAATCAGTGACACATAGAAACACTGGTACTCCACTGGTGTGAAAGAGTCCTATCGATAGAAATATAAGTTGCATCAGGTTCGTATTATTGTCGGTTTTTGTCCTCAGGATTATCAACAAATGACCATGTCAGTCTAATGGTCAGTTACTGTCAGGAAACTGGATCTGGTTTGATTTGAAGGAATAAAAAGGTGAAAAAATACCCTTACACAAGTGTGAATAGTGCCGATGTACAAAATGTACTGCGAGACAATAGAGACACGTACTGTACATCTCGGTGACTTGGTAAAACTTGATGTGGACCACCTAGCTCCACCTACGAGTCATCCCTTTGTTGACAGTGGACATTGCCATCTGTCGCATTGATAGAGGTGCGTCCAAGAAATTAGTGGCGTGGAGAGCCATTTCCCGCCTTGGCCCCGGGATCAAAACTTACATGCAGGCTTGACCATGAGCATCCTCATGATTTGGCTAGAACTTGAAATCCTAAAGCAATTAGAACTCCTTCATAATGGCCCATTTAAAACCTTGGAAGCTGTTTTCTGGACAAAAAAGAACCAACTCCCACCGCTGAAATTGG
This sequence comes from Lineus longissimus, assembly GCF_910592395.1. NCBI lineage: Eukaryota > Metazoa > Nemertea > Pilidiophora > Heteronemertea > Lineidae > Lineus > Lineus longissimus. The sequence goes on from NC_088322.1 coordinate 9,355,950, forward strand.
CACTCACTTCATTTTGAAAGGGTTCTTATCGCTTTAGGGTTTCCAGCTCTAGCCAAAATGGTGGCGCCTATCGTCGAAGTCATCCCTTAACCGGTCTTCCCTTTCGGAAATTATGCGATGATATGAATTTGCTGGGCACTCATGGACATGTAGACCTGTCAATAAACTAGAGCACAGTATATTTTCAGACTTTGATTACTTACTTAATGAAATGTCTCAGACAGTCACATGGACACGGGTCACTCCAGGTGAGTCTTTCCGATAGACATTTGAGTAGAAATTGCGAAAATGTCGGTTAGAGTGTCCAGTCAGTGACTTACCATCAATAAACTGTATGCATGTTTTAATTTTGCATATCCAGAAAAAATCTGGAAGCCTGTATATGCATGTGATGGTAACATAATGTAATATTATTCACAGCATTATACATGTCTCGGGCATTTGTCACACCACGGAGATGTAACTATAGACTCCCTGTGGAAAATGTCTAACAAAGCAAACAATCGATTGCGGATGTCCCGGGAACTCCTTTGATTGTGCCATGAGTTAAAGGGTAATGACCTATTAAAAGTGTGGTCGTGTCTTCAGGTGAGGATATCTGATTGGGAGCATCGGGGACTTCCAGCGTGTAGGACGTGCTTTGATACCGACTGAGGTGCGGGAAGGCATTGCATTGCGCTTGCGAAATGCGATTTAAAGGGTAGCGCCGTGTACTGGTTGTCCAGAAAAATAGAGATGCAGTTATATCACAATGCCGTCGTGTAGTTATCATGCATAGATTTACAGAAACTAGATATTTATAGAGTGTTTATATCTGTCTTCACAACGGCATGCCGGCCAGTTTTTACTCGGTACGTATTTACACACTTGGCAATTTTCAAATTCAAATACAGATTTCAAATATTTATCGAACGCCATTGATAGGCCTTTAACGTTAACACTATTGCCAGCGGAGAAGATACGCGATTGGTGTCGTGGATGGTCGACAGGTATTGTCCGAGCGACCAGGCACGTCATTGCTTTAAAATGCACCAGTAGCATATGTTGATCCAGCCATGCCAGTGTACTTCCTAAAGCATATACCTTGTTGATATCAAATCAGCCAGGTCTATGTGTCCATAGGCCTACCTGAGATGCTGCGTCATTTCCTCCTGTCCTGAAATTGATTCAGGGAACAAGTACGGAGACTGACATAGATCCGATTGTCAGCCCAGTCAACGAAAACCATATTGTGAATTCCAAGATTCTTCTATCTTAAAGCCTACGCCTTTCGTTAGATATTTGAAATTTGTTATCAAATTTGAAAATTTCCAATCGTGTAAATGCTAACTGATATGAATTTCAAGAATACCGTTGTGTAGACTGATGCACAAAAACTATAAACACCATGTTTCGGCAAATTCGTATGAATTATAACTGTACGACGGTATTGTGTTTAATTGCATTTCTATTTTCCGGTGTGACAGCGGATATAGTCCCCCTGGAGTCATAGTCCGGTAGCATTGTATTTGATCAATTACCCGGTGTGCAAGGGATAGTAGTCCTAGGGCTGATAGTCCGTGTAACAATAGCCCGCATTGCTAAATGTTTTGGTTAGGGTTAGCGGTACAATAGATCATGCTGCTTAATTGATCAAATACAATGCTACCGGACTATGACTCCAGGGGGACTATATCCGCTGTCACACCGGGATTACATACAGGAGCTAGGTGGGTACGATTAGTTATCTTCCTCACGCATGTTACAGTACGATGGCACTCTCCATGCTTGCAGTGGAAGAGTATTTTTCCCCAACAAAAACCAGATTCAGTTTCCTGTGCATAAGGTCCCTGAAAACCACCAATTTGACTCCCTATCTCCTGCCTAGAGTCCCCATCTCCTGCCTAGAGTCCCCATCTCCTGCCTAGAGTCGAGTCCCCGTTTAAAGTGGTATTGTCTTTATGAAACGCGTAAACTGTAAATAGGCCCCTAATGTCTCATCTTGACCATCAATGTATTGACATAGCTAAGCTTACAGACAACGCGCTGGAGGCAATATCACTTGAAGTTCAGTAAGATGACGAAAACGTACCTGTGTAGGGTTGGCTGTGTCCCGAAATGAGATGGCAGTTTCAGAAGTTTGATATCCAGTAGTAGCTAATGGCAATTAGAAAGCTTATCCAAAGTACGACTGGGGCCTATTAGCCTATCCTACTAGCACATTGCTGCGTTACTCGTATCAGTTACACTGTGACGAGAAATGGCGATTTTTGGACCGCAGGTGGACTGACCTGAAACTTTCTAGTTTGGTCATGGAAATTCTCTAATTAAATATTTAAAGTTATTGACCGTGCACCGAATACTACAGCACATCAGCTACGTTCAAATCTCCTTCTGGCCACAATGCGCCATAAAACGCTTATGAGAGCTTTATTGTAAGTAAACTTAGGGTAGTACCCTATAATCTAGTCGATATCGAGGGCAGCTTATTCCTATCGACTGGACAGCCCATGATCCAGTAAGGAAAGTAAGGATTTATCTAAAAGCATGAAGTAAAACAGCAATGAAACACCAAAAACGTCGGTCAGTGCAGAAGTAGAATATGTCCCCTGGAAACGTGTCCGGCCCTATTGTATTCTGACAGCTTATGGTACTAGTTATCTGGCTCTATAGAGGTCATGACTGTCAACAGCTGAAGGATAAGCGCATGATAGAATATTTTGTTCCCCCGACATATATCCCAGGACATTTCAAACTTCTACAGTGGCAACATGGTTTATATTTTCAAATTAACGTAAGATTCAAAATGTAGCAGGTGGGCATACAAAGCATTGTCGGTAAAAAGAAATACATCACGAATCAATAACTTCTTTAAAATAGGATTCTGTCCATATCCTGGCTCGGTTTCATAGTGAATATTGATTCAATAAAATATTTGACAAAAATGCGTTCAATGCCTTACTTAGACTGCTTCTCGCCAATTAAAGTGATTTTAGGTTTAAAAAGAATGTTCAATGACACGGCTGAGACCTTTAGCTGGCCTGTTTTTTTCATGATGTACCGACACAGCAGATTGGTTCTTCAGTTCAATAATGTGGTTATGTAGCCAACAACAGAATATGAATTACTAGTAGTTTATCATGGTTCAAAATGTTAATCACCTGATGATAATGAAGTCAGGCTGCAGGAATTCTGCAGAAAGGTCATGTGACCCATCTTTTATATGTTGTTTAATTCAAAGTGACATTTCAGCCCCATATCTGATCACGTATCGATCCAGTCTCAAGGTCGCTTTCATACACTCGTCATCCTTCACCACAAACCTTGCCTCCAGGTCCTTTAACTGACCCTCTAAATCCTGGAGCCGAGAGTGGAGGGTCTCAGTAGTCTCACGCAAATGGTTGCGGGCAGCTTCCTTCTGCTCTTGAATTTCCCGTCTGTACTTCTCCTCCAGAATTTTCATTTCCGCTTTGTGTTGGCTATGGCATTTTTCATCCCTGTCTTGATAATCCTTGGTGATCTTCTCTATATACTGCTTCAAATCGTCAAGCCGGTCTTCCAACTGCTTCTCAACTGACTGATGTCTCATGGCACCGTCCTCCAAATCTCGTAGCGCCTTCTCATCCCGGTTCTTCACTGTACTCCTGTGGTGTTCATCAGCTCTCTTGCGCGCCTCTTCATGCCTCTTCTCGACCCTCGCAATATCAGCCACGTGCTTGGCCTCCTGGGTCTTCAAACGCGCCTCCAACTTGGCAACTTCGCCCTGAAGTTCACGGACCCTGTCACCATATCTCTTCTCCAACTTAGACCTCAGCTCCCTCTCCAAATCTGTCTTCATCTCATTCATCTCTTGAACTCTGGTCTTCCTATTTGCACTCGCCTTTTCCTCCTTGCTTCTCAGTTCTCTTTCTTCTCTTCCTGGCTTCGTGTCCATCTCCATCTTTTCTTGCATTGCGTGTGCCTCCCTCTCTAGTTGCTGTACCTTCTCAGTGATATCTTTCTGGCGCTCCTCCTTCAGATCGGCAATAATCTTCTTCAAATACGCCGACTCGTTCTCATGTCTTTGTGCATGCTCCGCAGAAGAAGCAGAATATTTCTCAAACAACCGAGCTATTTCGTGTTTATGACTGGCTTTCAGGTTCTTGATATCTGCTTCTGATTTTTCAAGCTGGTCCTTAAGTCCTTTCAGCCGTATTTCGTGCCTGCTCTTCAGCTGTTCAATTTCCGTCTTATACCTGTCCGCCATGCTCTGGTTCGCAGTCTGGAGTTTCGATTTCTCAACTTCCAATGACGTCACTCTCCCCTGCAGAGATGCAATTCTTTCTTTCAAGTTCTCAACTTCTGTGGCATGTCTCTCAGTAAATCGTTTCTTCTGCATGGCCTCTGTTCCGGTTCTCTCCTCTTCTCGCGCTCTCTCGTCTTCTCTCGCCTTCTGACTCCTCTTCTTCTCATTTTCGACCTGCTCCCGGCATAGCTCCTGCATCTCGATAAAACTCTGCATACGCTGCTCACTCTGCGTCTGGAAGTCCTTGATCTGCTCATTTAAATCCGCAATAATAGTGTCCTTACTACTGCGGACTTTCTCTATCATGCCAAGGCATTCTTCCTCAGCAATCTCCAACTCCTTCTTCCACTGCTCATCTGACTCTGCCAACTTCTTCTCCCACTCTCTCTTGGCGTCAATAACTCTTGCCCTCTCCACCTCCATCTCTGCAGCATGCTTCTTATCCTTCCTCTTCGTCTCCTTGTTGAAATCCTCCACGCGGTTCAACAGACACTTCTGTACACACTCTGCCCTTTCCCGCCTCTCCTTCTCCTCGACAATCTGACGTCGCTGCTCCCCCTCACGCTGCTCTGCATTCTGCCTCAGATTCCGCTCCTTATCTTCAAGTTCCTTCTTCAACGCCTGTATCTCCTCCTTCTTGCGACCGATATCATCTAAGTGTTTCACATCAGCTGTCTTTTTTTGAAGCTTGGCATCTTGCAGATCTTCTTCAAGTGCGTGTTTTGACCTCTGACTCTGAAGCTTTAAATCCTCAATTTCTGTTTTCTGGTCTTCAATCTTTTTTTCTGATTCTGACAAATCAGCTGGAAATATGAAACGAATGGTTAAATGAATGGGACCATTTTTATCAGCGTACTGGCAGATGATCGTATCGACAGAAGACAGCGTGTCTCGATCCCATCGGGCGATAGAACAAATGCATAGCAGCATCATCTGTCATTTAAAAATCAGTACTTTTTAATTTTCGCGAATTGCAAAGATAAATGTGCGCGAGGATTTGGTGGTGTACAGTAAGCAAATTTAAAAACGATGTCGTCGGCCAAAGTTATAGGATTCCCGTTGTCGTTTGTCAGTTTTCACTTGTCACGAGTTGACAGACTAAAAGGCTTGAAAACACGACGTGAGGGTGAAATCGTATGTAGCCCACTCTTTAAAAAAGGCCTGTTCGTTTTTCGTGACACGGTTTTTTTAGGAACCAGGAAAAGCAACGCTGCAATGCTACTCACATCTAAGCGTTTCCAATGTCTTTCCATGCTCGAGTTGTTTGTCTAAGATATTGTCACTTTCGTGGATCTTTTCCAGAAGGAAATCATTGAGCGATTCGTATTTCTGAAGAAAAAAATCAAAGCTAACCATTAGAGAGTCAACTATATGCACATCTCTGATGAACAGTGTGCATTAACTCATCAGTGATTCATCAGTGATTATTAGGTTTATTTCATACTTTCGTTTACCTGAGGAAAACCACGGAATTAGATTGGAACGTCGTGGCAAGAATTTGTTTAGCTACCTGTTGGAGAATCTAAAAGATATTTCTATTCAATGTCTTAAGTCGCTTCAGGGACAATGCCAAATGCAAACAACCTAATTGCAATCGAAATCAGTGAACGAAATCCATGCTGAATAACATTCCCATCCATCAAGAAATGTCACGGACAGCTTTTGCTATTTTTTGTTTACATATTGGCCACAACGCTGTACCAGGTGCTATCTTTCGTAAGGCAAAAAGCTATGACCTTTCCATCGTGATTATAGAGCATTGTCTAGGACAGATCTGATCATATCGTGTATTTGATCTCACTCTTCCGTCAGATGGCATTGGCTCTTAGGTGGTACGGGCGGGTGCCAAACTCGTATGTTTTTATGCTTGCGGGCCACCACGAAGAATAAACTCGATTACGTCCTTACTTGGTCACCAAGCTCCCCGGACTGCAGATACTTCCGCTGCAGAAGTTGCATCTCTGAAGAGTGCTCGTGGTAGCCTCGAGGTCCATCGTACTTGTTCTGTGCAAGTTTGTCTTCAATAGGCTTGTAGAGTGCATGAAGGAGTTCCATGCAGTCGTCCCTGGAGGCCTCGAGTTTTCCCTTGCTCCCCTGGAGTTAAAATGAGCTGTTGTAATGGTCCAGAACGCCCCCTTCCGATGGAATAAAATCGTTGAGCATAACTCGGGGGTGACTTACTGATGACGGCCTGGTGAGCTTTGAGAAACAATATTGACGGGTTGTTTTTGGCCATGCCTACAAACTATTTGGATATTGTCACAGTTCGTCCGAGGTAGTTGAAATAAAATTATAAAGGCCTTGCATATCATACAGTTATACATCTACATTGTTGGGTACATTTGCGCGGTCTATCATGCTATACACGTATGTGGATAGCTCGGAGGCAATGAAGTTCAATATACAGGCCATTCTTTGTCCCACGGACTTACATTGGACTTTGGCAAACTGAAAAGTGGATGGACGTCCATTGGAGTATGTGGCATGAGTGTGGCATATTTGCCTCTCTGTATGAACTTACCTGTCGAACAAGTTCGCCAACTGACGATGCCGTCCCGTCCGCTTCTACGCTTGTTCTTTCTAGATACGAGAAATACATATCCTAATCAATGGCATTTCATTTAACTATGAACGTTAGACAAATATTACTGATCCCCATTTCCATAACAAAGCATGTGATATCAAAAACCAATTATAATCCTTATAAATACACCTTACATGCTCTCGACTCAATGTCGAAAAAATGTGAAAAATGGGGAATGAAATCGAGACAAAGGTAAAGGGGGAGGGGGGGAGTCAACAGCCTTTTGTCTATTCAGTGTTAGTGATCTCACAGAGATAGGGAATTGGCAGTCAGGTGAGCAGAAAGAAGGAAACCAGTGAGGAAGAAGGTGGAGGCTTTTCGACACATTTGAAACTTGCCATGATTTCACTCATGCAAGTTACTGAACTCGGAGGTTTAGGGTATATATATATATATATATATTACATGATAATGTTAAGATAGCAAGGCCCTCGAGGATGGAGGTAGTTAGGAATCCCGCGGCGAGGGAATATTTGGTATTTCAACATTGACCCGACTGTGGCCTCAAGGACCATGAGAATCTGCAAATGGACTACTCTTACATACCTTCACAAAATCCGCCCTTGTAAGGCCGAAGGATTTTGTCCTCTGCCTCGAGGATTTCAGCTACAAACATTTGACCGTCAGACATCATTTCGAAGAGCAATCTTAATTTGCAGTAGTTGCCAATTTCAATAAGAGTCCTTCTGCAACAAAATGTGATGCAAGTTTATCCTCTCGGAACGACATGCTCTTCTCCTCTAGGAAATACATGTTATTTGGCCTCTGCGAAATACCAGTTATTTAACTCAGAAATACCAGTTATTTACCTTAGAAATACAAGTTATACACATTATTTTGGAAATATATACTAGTATATCCCCTGCGAAATATAAGTTATTTAGCCTCTTGGAAAAAGTCAAGCTATTTCATATCCTCTTGGACAGACAAGTTATTTAGGCTCTTGGAAATAGATGTTATCTAGCCTCAATCTTGGAAATACAAGTTATTCATCCTCTTAAAAATTATCGTATATCTAGTGTCCATGACAACAATAGTTCCTTTGCGTTACATTATGCCTTGACGATTATTTGCATTGATGCCTCATCGAATTACGAGTTAAATATACATTAGCCCCCAGCCCCCCCCCCCCCCTCCAAGGAATGTGAAAGAATGGAGGATGTCTCTTGAAATGACTTCAAACCTGCTTTTTTTCTGACAAAAGAATTATGTATTCATTGAAGAATGTTGTAACATACTTGTCCATTTCGTCCCAAAGTTCATCAACATGTTGTATTCGATCCACAATTGCTGGGCCCAGCGTTTTGATGGTACTAAGAGCATGTTTCAAGGTTCGCAGGCGAGCATCCACTACGTGTGAGTTGAGGAACATGTACAGCGCCAAGTGTATCCTGTTGCAGCGCTTGGTTTCTGAATCCTGCAATTGAGTAACCAAAACAAAATCACAATTAGCTTTTCTTTGTATATCAATTTGTAAGTTATTGATTCATCAACTTTATGAAAGTGATTGTAATGATCTATGGTGTAAATATGTAAATACACATTTCTGTTCAAAATGAAATTCTTTTTATAGTTGCCGTTTTCCAATGGCTAAGTGGACATTTTAACTCCCTCCCAAAACTCTATGATTTCCTGAGGTTTGTTTTCGGTATTCGATTTGTGACCTGAAAATCCTTTAGTCATGAAAGTCACTGAATCGGAACGTACTGTGTGCCTACAGGCTATTTGGCTATATGACTACATGGCTGTATCGTTATATGGCTATATACGGCGGCGATATCGTGGCTAATTCTCTCTTTTCTATTTCAGGTGCCTATAAAGAAGAGGGTCGAAACCAGTAAGCCAGACATCAAGTCCGTGAAAACCACCATGGTCTCGTGTACCTGGTCAATCAGGTTTATACAACGCGGCTACCAGGATGAGTCATCGCTGCCACCAAACTTTCATCTAAACAAAGATTGACTTCTTACCCATTCTGCATGCAATTTCTTATGTTCCTTTTCAGTGTCTTTCACAATCTTTTCAGCCTCTGTAAACTCTTTCGTTGCTTGTGATATCTGTTGCGAAAGTTCTTCAATTTGCCCTTCTGCCTCAGAGATCCGTATTTCGGCCATTTTGATCTGTGTTTTTATCTCCCTCTCCTTCTCCTTTGCCGTTCCAAGCTCCGTGTTTATCTCTGCCACATCATGCTGCGCCCTCTCACAGTTTACTCTCTCTAAAGTCTCCAGGGCGGCCATCTTCCGCTCCAAGGCCCGTTTCGATTTATCTCTGGCAGCGTTTATTTTCACATCACAATCAGTCATATTCTTCGTCTCGATTTCCTCATCAGTTTTATTCGTTCTCTCCTGGAACTCGGCATCTTTTAACTTCATCTCCATCGATTTAAACTGGCTAGCAGCGTCATCACTTTCTGTTTTCACTTCCTCTAACTTGGCTTTCTCCGCTTCAAGACATTTCGTGGCTTTTGCGTGATCCTTTACCTTCGCTTCAACTTCCTTGCCATACCTCTCCTTCTCCTTCTCCTTCTTCTTCAGCTCTACTTGGGAATTTTTTTTCAGCTCCTCGAGCTTAATCCGATTTTTCTCTCTCTCAGGAGTTTTTGCAATAGGTTTTAGGTTATTCAAGTCCGTCTTGTATGACCTCAGCTTAGAGGAAATACTCTCAACATCCTCATCAGCGTTGGTCTTTGATAAATTTGCCTCTCCGAGCTCTGTTGCTAACTCCGACGCTTTTTTCTCCGCTTCATCAAACCTGTTCTGTGCAACTCGTTCGTTCTCAGCTGTCTTCGTCTTCTTCTTCTCCAACTCCGCAACCTTTGGCGCCAGCTCATTAACTCTCTCCTGCGCATCCTTCCTTCTACTCTGTACAGCCGCAAGATCGTTCATCGCCACTGCTCTCAATTCTTCATTTGCCTTTATCTCCTCATTCGACAGATCCACCTCTCTTTGCGCTTCTGTTTTCTCACGCTCTGCATCTGCGATCAGGTTCTCCCTTCGGGCTTCCTCTCCATTGGCCACCTTCTGTGTGTCGTCAAAGGTGGCCCTGAGTTTCTCAACCTTGAAAAAAAAGGCGACATTTTTGTTTAACAGCCAAAACAGCTTCAGGACTTCAGGAGGTCGTCTGGGGAGACCTTTCTTGGCGTACGCGTACGATATGTATGATGATTAGAAATATGGATTTTAGGAACTCCATCCATCAACAACACGCCCATTCTGGAGTGCATTCACCATTCGACATCATGTTCACTTAAACAGCACCGGACATGATCTTCGTTTTGCTTCTTGGCACTTTTTGTCTATGTTTTCCTTATCATTGTTACCAGCTTGTTAACCATTTAGTGTCAGGGCCAGGCTGAGAACTTCTCTTAAACATCTTCCTAACTGTGAAATCCCTTAACCATCTATAGTTTGCGGTAGCCAATATGGTATGAGAACGTAGAAGATGACAAATATCATTATTTTCAAGGTCCCGTACTCTAATTATCGCAACCAAACCCCAAAACCTAACCTTTCTTATCAGGCAGAAAAAAACTCTTTTTACCTCATTCCTTGCAGCCTTCTCAGCCTCGTGAAATTCAGCCTTCTCCACCTTAATTTTCTCCTTCTGTCTGTGGTAAACCTCGCGTTGCCTGGTCGCATCTTCTTCTCTCTGTTTTGCAGAATTCCGGGAGACCTGGGCATCTTCGATCTTGCTTTGAAGCTTGTCGAGCTTTTCCTTGTGGGTTTTTTCTTCTTGTCGTCGAACTGTACAAAGAGATAATGAATCGGGTAAATAATTATGTAAAGCTGTTCGAGTGTTAGCACGGGACCCTAGATGGCAGCACCATTTGAATGGTTAGGCGTTTGATATGGATATTTGATCGACGTTGGACGAGGAACTGATCACTACGATTACCGCGAAATCATATGATGAAAGTGGAATGCCCCATTCATAACATTGGCCTAAAACCTCTTGCAAAGCGTTTAACCAATTGCCAAGTGGATTTTATGTTTTTCGCCCTTACAGGATGATATCGACCAATGGTGTAATCTTTGTAACGGCAATGCCGTCTCGTCACAGCCCGAAAGAATCCCAACCCACTTAGTCGTAGCGCAATTGCCCCTGCGAAGAGGGACTAACAATCGCCAACACCAAAATGTTCCAGTTACTAATATTTTGCAGAAGTCAAAGTGCATAGTTCAATTATCTGCCGTTAGATGGCGCTGAAGAGGTTATCACTCGAAATATTCAGGTATGTTTATCAGGGGGTTGTATGAAAAAATGCTTGTTGAAGTAAAATGATTTATTTTGGCATGGACATGTCGTATTCCATTCGAAGGTACTTTAATTTTGACCTCTCTTGTAACATAAAACAATTTATCGAAAAAATGAAACTAAAAGAGGGATTTTTATTTATTTCAGGTTTCCAGATCACTACGCATGCACATATGTTCCTAACAGTGGGTTTGAACCATGCATCCCAAGAAAAAGTGCAATATTTCATTGAAAAGAGCACCACCTAGGTTCAGACACTCCAAACCTTGAAATTATCACACATAACATCCAGCGCAAAATTCATGGTTTGACAAGCTTTGGTGGATCTATTGGGCCGTGAAAGCGTTCCTCGCGCTGATTAAGTCATGGAAAACTTATGAGCGTGGTGATTGTGCTAATTTAACTGAAAAATGGCTTAGAAGTTTATCACAGGTGCGTGACCGAAAAATGTTTTATCTCGAACATTTTATTTGTCGATTCAACGCTCTGAAAATGCTGCCAACATTCCAGCTAGTCCCCATTCGGACTTGGGAATTTAATCAAAGCTTTTCAGTGCGATCTGACATCTTATTTTGGAATCATCCCATGGTGCGTTATCAGTAACCCGAACCATTAGCCAAAATGTCATAGGCTTACTTTTCAAACTTACAAAATTGATTCGGTCAAAACACTACAAGAGCACCTGGAAAAAACTTACCTACTTCACACCTGACTTTGAGGTTGTTTTTTCAAATGCGTGGCAATCATATATGTATCATATAAGTAATTGGGCAGGACCGTACAAAACATAGGCCTACCTTCTACTAATTCCCGTTTTTCTTCATCCGTCAGTGGATCTTCTTTTTCTGATTTCGATTTCTGCAAAAGGAGTAAAACATTTACAACTATATCCTTCAAAGTATTAACCTTAAAATTATATAACTCTTCAATGATTACAGTGATTGCTGATTGAAATTAACGGTCTACAATTATATTTTTCTCTGAAAAACATCCAACCCCTGCAGGAGTATCGATACTACACAGGAAAGTGTGATGATGTCTACTGGAGATCTGATATACGTCTAATAACTGACTAGATGTCTATAAGACATCAACCAGTTGACGTCTATTAGATATCAACGTATAAGAAAATCTAAAAGAAATATTATTTTCATTAAATAAGCTAAGTACCATAAACCTAGTACCCATAATTCCTAATTCTTAAACTAAAGATGCTCAGTTTCTTAACTATACAGTTAACAAAAATTGTGGCATAACCCACCTTTTCGACATTCCTTCGCCCATCCATATTTTGTTTTTGTCCTGCAAGGAGTCCGTATGTAGACCGCACCAAACCTAGGCTTTACCTGAAATTACACCACAGACGATTTCAGTCAAAATGGTATATTCACGACATCCAAAATATGAAATTTCAGTTTCGATCAGTTGAAACAGAAACTGTAGTCCAGAGAAGCTGAGCCCTCAGCTAACTGAATGGTTTGATTTCTTCGTATTCGCTACCTCGCAGCCTAAAATGAAACTGGACCACACTGAGATCATGAAACTCGAGTGCTGAAAGGAAGCACACTGTGTCGGTGAATTAAAGCTGGCTGAGGGGGGGGGGCATGGGCAACGGGCCAATTGTGATAGACAAATGCGTAACTGACGCTCCTGAACAGGCACAATCACGTCCACACAGTATTCAATGTGTTTATGCATGTAGCGATACCCAGCTATGGTAAGGTTAATACAGTTTCATTTTTCCTATGGGAAATATCAAATGTAGTTCCACGGGGTCGTTTTAAGTTGGACTTCCCAATGACGTCAGCGAGGTAATCAAATGAGCTAAAGATGGGAATGATGAAATGTTGCCGGACGGGCTATTGATCGATTAAAAAAGCAATTCTTGTTCAGACTGATTCGTGCTTTCATTTTGTATTTCATATTGAGAGGCATGAAAGACCATTCGAAAGCTACATGTACTTGCGACTGGTGACATGTTTTAAAACATAATTAGCGCATAACTGAACAGATTTTACCATAAATGCAAAGCTGGCGTGTACAGTGAACATGGGCATAGGTAGCTTTTTTGGTCTTTAGGCTAAAAAGCTAGGTATTGAACCAACCCTTTATGTGAAGCATCTTACATTTCTCCAAAAGTAACATTAAAAACTCTGTGTTGGCCAAATCAGCTAATGACAACTTTTAAAAACGCCCATGTCAAGATCGGCCACGTCAGTGTTCGCTTATTTTAACGAGTGGCGCAAAAATCTGCTTCGTCATCAATTTTAGCAAAATGAAAGCAGCATTGGGGTAAACGATCAGGAAGTTTCCATTTACTGTAAATGAGAACTCCGAATGAAATGCTCGATGCGGCTGTTAAATGCGTGACGGGACCTCCCAAAGCGACTTCACATGTACCAAGACTGATATGTTTCACCGAAGCATGGCAAGCACCGGTTTTACTTTGACGTTAGCCCGGGGACGATAGCCGTGTCTGTTGCTTCTTGCTAGGACACCGACCGGGGATTCCCACTCGAGTTCCCGCTGTGGAATCCCCGTTGTCAAAGCAACTTCTCCAGGCAGATCTGGTATTCAAGCTTATTCTCCACACTACTTTTACTGCACCGGAGTATTGCTCGAGAAGTCACCACGTCTTGGCCTGTCGTGAAGAAGGGTATTGGATACTTCGAAATCGGGTGAGTGTTTAACTGATGCACTACTTCACCATTTTTTACCAGAATGCTTCGAGGGTAACAAACTTGATTCACCAATTAGCTCAGATACATAATCGCTGAAATGCCTAACACAGACTTTTTCATCATCCAGGCATTGTCCTCTGTACAAAGATCAACGCCGAACAGAAACGACTTTCGGCTGGAGGAACACATGTAAGTCGTTGCAATTTGATTGATTAAAAGTTAAAACTATGAAACACCATTGTTACTTTCTCAGGTGGGCGAAGTTATCAGACTCGGCGTATTAGGGTTGACCATAGACACCATTATTCTGGCTAAAACTTGAAATCCTAAAGCAATGAGACTCTTTCTAAAAAGAAGTGAATGCCAATGTCAAGGGTAGGAGCCAGTTCTTTGTCTTCCAGACAGCGGATTCTCTCCTTGAAAATGGCATACTTCATTTTGAAGGAGTTCCGATTGCTTTAGGAGTGCAAGTTCCAGCAAAAATGGTGGTGTCTGTGGTCAACTCAATCAATTAGTCAAAACACGATATACGTGGAACACGCATAAACCTGACCATAAAAGAGCACATATATACATGTGTGTACAGAATTTTTTAAGGTTGTGTGTATCAATTATTTCTTTGCTGATAAATCAGTATAATTCTTGTTTCTTCACGAGCCTGTGATCTATTCCGGCCATCGCGGAGAAGCGGTTCCAAAATGGCTGCCTGCGTTGGCAGTCACGAAATGACATACATGTAGTTACGTGACTGCGCAGGAGTGAAGTGTTCAGTGTGCCAACTTCGCCAAGGATTCCGAATGCGTTGAATAGCAATTTCCGGGTAACCACATCTGTCATGCTTTGACACATGTATAATGATTTCAGAATTCACAGCTGTTAGTTATAAAACAGAATACACGGTTAAAGGTTAGAGGTCGCGTAAAACTTGTAGCACTAAAGGCCTCCATACACTGCATGACAAAAGTCATTTTGTGGCTTGTTTCCAAAAAAAATTTGCAATGTGTATACGATTGGAACTTTTGTTACGAAGTATCCATATGTCCCGCCTTGTTGAAAGTTGTATAACGTTAACCACAAAAGTCAATAGGTGTGTAGATGATTACGACTATTGTGACCGTGTTTCAGGTGGCCGCTCCAGCTTCAAACTCTGCTGTTAGCATAAACAACGGCGGTTATTAATAGTACAAGCACTCAAGTAAAATCAACACGAATGAGATTTACATTTTGCCTCAGAATCTTTGGACAGTAGGACTGTAGCCTGTGTACCACGCAAAGGGAAGTGGCTCCGCGTGCGATTTGCTCCGTCCTCATTCTAATTTAAAGAACCAACATAGATGCATAAGTAGTGGATGAATTGCAATCCTAATCACAGGGTTTACATCCAATTTTCTTGTATTGTCTTCCAAGCAAATGATATTAAACTGGATATTAATATATGTTGTTCATTTATTTCTTGGGTAAACGTGTATTGAAATTGGTCGGGGCATATTTACCAACATTACCAATGTGAACCTTACCGGTGACGTCCAATTCAGTAGCGATTTCGGCTATCTTTTTCCTCTTTTCGTTCCTATCGTGGTACAGAGGGGACTTGACGTTGAAAGACATTCTTGCACCCCCCCCCCAAGATCACAAAATCTGGATGTTTTTTCTAAATACCACGTAGCCGTCTTCCTATCCCATGAGCAACAGGTCTCCAAAAATTGAACATATTTAATTCAGCTGTCCACAGCTTTCCACAGGCTTTCCACAGGGGTAAACATGCCCACAAAGGTCACTGAGTAAATACACACTGAATGACTTTTGTAAAAGATGACTCAAGAGTTTGAAGCTGGAGCGGCCACCTGAAACACGGTCACAATAGTCGTAATCATCTACATGTACACACCTATTGACTTTTGTGGTTAACGTTATACAACTTTCAACAAGGCGGGACATATGGATACTTCGTTTTTTTTGGAAACAAGCCACAAAATGACTTTTGTCATGCAGTATATGGAGGCCTTTAGATTGTCACTGGTCGCCAATCCCGGCGTCAAGATCGAGCGGGAGAGTTTTTTTGCACGCCAATGCCTGATCAGAGCGCCAGGAAATTCCCCAGGGTGCGATGTCTGGAGTTGGCGGTCGACTGGCTCAATTCATAATTTGCAAATTGGGAAATACTGAAGTTGTGACATCTTATTTGCCAGCATAAAAGTCGAGTCATTGGCTGATATGAATAAAGTCTAGCAAATGCTTTTACTTCAATTTTGTACAGAAAGGCTTAGTGTAAATGTGCATGTAGTTTTAGATAAAAGCATTTGCTCGTCTTTATTCATATCACCCAATGACTCATCTTTGATTATTGCGTTTCGAAGGTTGATATACGTACATGTATTGTTGTTTTGTTAGAGATGAGAAAGACGACATTACCTATATTGATATGTAATGTTAACCA